>NC_056732.1:315743383-315980883 GCF_019279795.1 Protopterus annectens
TAGATATATTAGTGCTTTTCATGGGGAATATTTTTTTTCATAAAGATAAATAAAGTAGGAATAAACAGAAAACCATAAACAGAGACAATTCATTTGCCTTATACAAGAAGTTAAGCCGTGAATCTCCAGCTTCTCATAATACTGACAGTCATATTTTCCAAAGTTTTATGTTTATAAACATTTTATTTTCCAAGGGTTAGAAAGCTGAGTGTTGCCATTATTCAAATTGCTTTGACTCCTCAGAGGCTGAAGTACTATTTAATTATATAGTTAATTTCATTATATAATGATTATTTTTATATACTGAGCTTTTTATACCTTCCCTTGAAAACGTAATTATAGATGTCTTAACCCATGCATATAATCAAAGAGATTTGAAGGTTGACAATAAGACTGCATATAGTTATTGATGCATAAAAAGGATGGTTTTCCCAGCATCTTAGAAAAATATATCCAGTTTATATAAGTTTCACTTTGATATCAGAAACCATCAGGTTGAGGAACCATAGTAATGCTTTAAACACAGATAGCTTTGATACAATGCCTATAGTGTGTATATTTTTCATTAGAAAAAATCCATTTTAAAATTAGTAAACAGTAGTGATGTGATTCATTTTATTGGATAATCATAGACTTTACAGCAGGGATCCTTTGTCAATAGCTAGCATATTACAGAAGCATTCCTTTTAACCTATGAGAACTAAATTATGTACTATCTTCATCATTTTTACATACAAATAGGTAATAAAGCATTGTGGAACTTATTAACTTCTGTCAAAGAGCTCCTTTTAGCTAAAAAACATGAGTAATTGTAAAATCTAGGTTGGGCTGTTAATACGTTTATGTTTCACTATCTTTTTAATTGTGGACCAGCTTAGTATTTCTACCTTTTTTGTACTAGTTAGACCTTTAGTGCATATGACCAGAATTATACTTTAGCTAATACACCATTATTCTATCATATTGATATATTGTAGCTTGTAGAGTTGCTAAGTGTACTTTCTATACTGCTGAATGAAGACTTTATCATTTTTTTTATTTTTCTAATTAGTCCCTCAAGGCTTTATAATTGTCCCTCTTTTGTTCAATATATTTATCAACCATCTCCCAGCAGTTGCCAAACAAGCTTCAGTAATTAAATATGCTGATGACACTACTCTATCTGCTTAGCCCCCCCCCCCCCCCCCACTAGACTGAGCTCTAAACAATAACCCATGATCCCTTCTCCCCAGTAGGAACCCACCTCATTAATTCCCAACTACTTTCTGAATCCAAGTAAAATTAAATTAATGCTGTTTATACTTAAAATATTTTTGATAATACAAATATTTTTACAGTTACATCAAAAAATTGAAATAATTAATTCAAAACATCTATGAGTCATTATAGGTGACACCTTTGCATGTGGCCTCCACTTTCCAACTACTTTTAAGAAATCCCATCAAAAACTAGGTCTCCTGTACAGAGTCAAACACTTCCTAACATTAGTAGAAAAAATACTGGCTCTACCTACTTACTTCCAGCACTCCTGTATGCCACTTCAATTTGAGCTAATTTACAAACCACACAGGTGAGAAAACTAGAGCAATGTTATAAAAAACTTGTAAAATTTGCTGCCAACACATCTACGAAAAATTCACTATTCCACAGCATTGAAACTCCTTAATTGGACAGAATTACATTATCACTTTGCATACTCCTATCAAAATGCCCACACCATACTGCATTTTCATGAAAAGTGCCCCTTGTTAAGAGATATGCTCTGGTAGTCTATCCCAAATAGACAACTATGCTCCAAAAATAAATGCCTTATCTTAACAACTATAAATCAGAATAATTCCAGTAAAGCATTGTACTCTAGATCTGTATCCAAATTCTTGAATTAATTTCCTATTTGTGTGAAACAACAAGCTAGTATGGGTCAATATTATAACAACGAATGATCAGATGTTCGAACATTGTTATATCGACCCCTAAATGTCGTAAATTCAAAACAGCGAACAACCAGAACAATGATTTTTTTCCCAGGGAAAAAAATCGCTGTTCCCAAAAAAAAAAAAAAAAGAAAACACTAAACACTAAATAAAGTGGGGGGCTTCGCCCACCACCCCCTACTTAAATATACCCACTCCGAGATTGAACTACAGTGGAGGAAATGGCACAACCTGGCCAGCCCAGAGATTTCTTTCCCTGGGGAAAAAAATGCTGTTCCAGCCGTTCGCTATTTTGCCAGTTCAACATATAGTGTTCGCTCTAACAGCGTTCGATCATCTGATCATTCGCTGTTCTAAAGTAGACCCGCTAGTATGCATCTTTAAATCATAGTTAAAGCAATTTCTTAATGACTGTTCCTGGTTAGTCGTATTTAATATATTTTTTCTTCACTAATTACTTTGTCTTTTCCACTATTACCTTTACAACTCCAGTAAAACTAACTACTGATGAAAGTACCACTATAAAATTCATAAGGCTGTAATGCTCTTTCGTAACTTAATTATTAACTTTCTACTGTAGCTTCCTTGCCTCATATTATTACTTTCTTTCTCTTTTATTCTTTCTAGCTTCCATTAAGGCACAGTCTGCGTGTGAATTTTGACAACACATGTAATTAACTTGCTTAAATTAATTTACTTAGAGCTTATCCCTTATTAAATGATTTATGATTTTGTACTTTTTTCATTCTGTCATTTAGTACCACCATCAATTTTTCTTTCACTGTTAACAGTATTATTGCTTATTGCATTTTGAAGCTTTTCTCCCTGGACATCCCTGGATCCTTTCTTGAAGATGGTCTGTTGTATGGAGCAGTTCATCAAAGGGGAAAGAATTTCTTCTGATAAATGGCTATACCTGCTAAAATATATTTTAGTACAGCCTGTCTTTGAGTGCAACAAGTGATCTGTCAGTTATGCACAATCCTGTACATGACACACTCTTACCATTTAACAACTAGGAAGTTATAAAGTTGGAAAATGTCTTGTTCTTCTCCTAGTGCGAACCAGACATTTGCCCATCAAAGCTGGTTGCAATTATTGAATCCCCCAAAGATGTAAATATCCCCCAGGAGGGACTGACACAGACAAATAACTGGTACCAGAACAGGGGTCTAAAAATCAATGAGACATTAATAACACTCCCCTAAGAGTACACAGAGTGGTAAGGGACATGGCAGCTCATGTTATCCCACTCCACAAAAGGGGAGCCACCGCAGACCCCGGAAACTACCACTCCATTAGCCTAACGAGCCTGGTCTGCAAGGCTATGGAGCATATCGTCATGGAACTTATAAACAATGACATTGGTAATTTCCAAACTCAGGACCCCACCCAGTTCGGGTTTGTAAAAGGCAGATCATGTCTCCTAAACCTGATAGACTTCTTTGAAGCAGTCACCAAAGCCGTAGATGAGGGTAAGGTGGGTCACACAGCCTATCTAGATCTCGCCAAGGATTTTGACACCATCCCCCACTCTGGAATTATAGATAAACTCACTAAACTAGGTATAAATCCCTATGTCACAAGATGGGTTGCCAACTGGCTCACTGACAGAACCCACATTGTGAAAGTAGCAGACTCCAAATCCAGCTTTAGACCAATGACAAGTGGAGTACCACAGGGTTCAGTCCTGGGTCCTCTCCTGTTTGGTATCTACTTCTCTGAAGTACAGGCCAACACAGAAGGTCTTTGGCTAATGAAGTTCGCAGATGACTGCAAAGTAGGAGCCATAATCAAAACTCCAAAAGATGTGGACATCCTGCAGAAGGGCCTTGCTGAGACAGATGCCTGGTGTCAAAGCCATGGCCTCAAGCTCAATGCCAAAAAGTGCATTGTCATTCCTTTTGGTAAAAACTCAGTACCCATGAACTACCACATAGGTGGTAGTCTACTTAACACCAAAAGTGTGATAAGAGACCATGGGACACAGGTGGACAGTAGTCTCTCCTTTGATAATCACATTGCCACAGTAGTCAGGAAATCCTTCTATGTGACACACCTCATCACAAAAGGTTTCTCATCCAGGAAAAAAGAGGTCATTGTTCCCCTCTACTCATCACTCATTAGACCCATTATAGAGTACAATGCCCCTTTTGGTATGTACCTCACAAGACATCTACAACACGGAAAGGCCACAGAAATACCTAACAAAGAGGATTACCGGCCTCAAAGAGATGCCCTATGCAGACCGTCTCAAAAAAATGCAGCTTTACTCCATTGCATATCGCCTACTCAGAGGTGATCTCTGCCTAACACACAAAGCTATGTCAAACTCAGAGCTTTTAGACATGCTCCACTTAAAGAAATCCCAATCCCTACGAGCTACACACTCTAGGGACCTAAACCTCATCACCACAATAAACAGAACATGCTGGAGGGATAGATTTCTGTCCCAGAGACTTCCCATACTCTGGAACAAACTACCTATCAATATCAAACAAAGCTCCTCATTAGCACTGTTCAAGAAAAATATTGATGATTGGATGGGAGATAGGAAATTCACCCTGGGGATCACTTCTTTGGCTCTGCTCGACAGTGGCATAGGAAAATAATTTTCTTGGGTGGAGAAAGCCAGGGTACCTTTGGCTAGGCTTATATAGGCCCTAGGGCCAATAGCCTAGTACCTACCTATGAATCTATGAACCTAAGTTGACAGTAACCTGAACTTTGATCACCATGTGACCACAGTGGTGACAAAGTTCTTCTATATGATGAAGGTAATAAGAAAGGGCATGGCATCCAGATTTAAGAAGATCATAGTCCATCATTAGACCAATAATCAAGTAAAATGTACTCTTTAGTATGTACTTGACCCTGCATTTGTAGCAGCTGGATTGGCTACAGATGTTCCTCACTAAAAATATATGGAGTGTAAATAACATGTCCAGTGCAGACTGCCTCAAAGCCCTGCTCCTTTAAATGGTCTCCAACAAACTACTGAGGTGTGATTTATGTCTAATTGATAGAGCATTCTCTGATCCAGTCCTGATGAATCTTCTCCACATTCACAAAGCAAACAATACTGAAATTACCCAATCTAAGGATCTAAACCATGTCTGTGACATTAACGAAACATGTTGGAGGGACAGGTGTGTGCCTCAGAGAACACACTCTTCATTCATATGAAGAAGCCCTCTTCCCTAAGCCTATTCAACTGCAGTTTGAACCAATGAATGGATGAGCAACAGTAAATTCACTCATGCCTTGTTGCCTGTGTCCCCTATGGACAGGGCAGTCTCTAGAGGCTCTAAGGCACATGCATATACCAAAGTTGGATGTGTCCTTGGGCATTGATAATTGGGAAAACTGGGGCATGAGTGGTTAAGCTTAAAATGGCTGCCATGATCCTGTGATTTTATGATCCTATGAGATAAACAATGGAAAATCTTTACCCCTCTTTTCTGAGGCACAACACATGTTCCTCAACTAACAGTGGTTATTCTATCATAATCAATCTAAAATAGACCCGTCTCAACTTTAAAGGGCCTTTGAAAGAAACAGCATGTGCTTGAAGGCAACAAGAGAAAGGGAGGGACAACAGACCAATTTCATAATGAAAACTGACAATAAGGACTACTAAAAATACTCTACATCACACCCTCTGCAGGAGACTTTCTTATTTCAAGCAAAACTGGCTTGATCTGATCTCAGACTTTTGTGTAAAGAAGATAGCATATTAACTTTACAAAACAGAATCTAGGAAGTTTCCTAGAGATGTCCTCTCTTCCACCAGCCAATTTCATTTATCTCTACCTGTTTTGTAACAGTGCTTCTTTTGGTATGCATCTTACTGGATATATTAGGCAGTTGGAGAAACTCCTGAGGTTCCTAACAACACCAACAACAAAAATCACAGGCTAAAAAGACATAAGCTACCAGAAGAGGCTGTTCCTCTATTCATTGTGCTGTAGACCCTTAAGGGTAATCTATGCCTTGTTTTTGGTCCACTGTGGACCTGGAAGTCCAGTAACTCTTATATCTTCCCAAATCAAACAATCCAGTAAACACTATGACCAAAGATCTGAAACTCTTTAGTAAATAAACAAATCACAGTAGAGAAACAAATTCATCACACAATGACTACCCTTTCTCTGGAACAAACTTCCACTCTAGATCAAGCAAAGTGGCACACTATTTTACTTTATAAAATAATTAGTAAATTAGAAGGGTATTCACAAATCCATCCTGGCAAGACAGGCTTATTGTGCCACAGAAATGTGAGGGAAGGTCTAAGGGTGGGTACTACCATGGTGTACATGGCCATATGGCCCATTTGCCTTGTATTTTGTATGATTTCTATTGCTTTCAGTGTCTTTTTTCAAAGGTATACTATACAAAATCAGGGAATAATGTTCTAATGAAGGCTAGTTGTGGTACCAAACAAACTTGACTTCTAGATGCAATGTTTAGTTATGTCAAAACTAAAGTATGTATGGATCCAAAAACAAGAAATAAAAAGTACTCATTTTTCAGGCCCTGATCCTTTTACTTCAAAATGATACAGTATGCTGGCACATAATATGACTGTTGTATAACCACATAGCCCCATCTGCATGAACCAGAATGAAGCTGATGTCTACCCTAATATTCACAGCTACATGACCACATGCAATACTGCTAACCATGAATGTCACTGATGCATACTCTCATATCCTTACATCATTTGGAACACAAGTTGAACAGGGATGACCTAGGATGTGAGTGGTACCCACACAAATTTCTCTATAAACAGGGACCACTAACAGTAGAGGTAACCCACAATGTGACTGATGCCAATTTCCATACCTCTATCCCTAGTTAACACAGGCAGTGAGGTGACCCAGAATGTGATTGATCCCTACCATCATACCCTTATCCATTAGGTACCTAAGAAAATACAGGTAACCCACAATGTGACTGATGCCTACTGTCATACCTCCATCTCTAGGGACCACAGGCAGTGGAAGTGACCCAAAATGTGACTGGTGCTACCTCATACTCTTATCCATTAGGGGCTGAAGACAGCACATGTAACCTAGAATGTGTCTGCTGTATACTTCCATATCCCCATTCACAGGGACCAATATCAGGTTCTGATTATCCAGAATGTGACTTATGCCTGTCCTCATATCCTCATCCACAGGGACCAATATCAAGTACGGATTACCCAGAATGTGACTTATGCCTGCCCTCATATCCTCATCCACAGGGACCAATATCAGGTTCTGATTACCCAGAATGTGACTTATGTCTGTCCTCATATCCTCATCCACAGGGACCATTATCAGGTTCTGATTACTGATAATGTAACTGATGCCTGCCCTCATATTCACATCCTCAGGAACCACAAGCTTCCTTGCAGGGAATGAAAACTGTTAATTCACCTGTTTACTACATAACAGCAGTGTTTACCACCTCTGTATAATGTGGATTCACATGTTCTCATACTTGGACTATTGCTTGATATAGGTCTTCTCAGGAGAGAAGATCAAGCAGTGCATGAGATATATGGCCCTCTGTCTAACCAATGAAAGAATCTCACACAGTTTGCAAAACCAGAACATGACTCAGCCTCCACCAAGACCTACCTGTTGGTGGTGATAGACACTAAGGTCTGCAAATTATCCTTATACCAGGAAAAAAAAAACTTCATTATCTTCTATCCCATCCAAAACTACAAGAATCACTTGGCAACCGTGGCCTACTTAAAAGATCCAGGCTACATAGCTACGGCACAATTAGTCATCCCTGTAGCAAGAATGAAAATGAGAAAAAATAGTCATATCCAAAATGTGTGCAATAAAAACATCATAATGTGCTGGAAAGATTAACCCACTTTCCCCCAATACTCCCAGTCATGGGGAATACAAGTGATCAGATAACTAGTGTGAGCTGGTGGAGGTAAGATGCAAATAAATATACTTAGATTGAGAAATAAATTTGCAGTGGATGTTATTAGACCACATGGGGATAGAGTGAAACAGCAGCATTAGATGTAGACGTTGTCTGGAATCACTCAATTTACAGATACAAAGAAGTTGCAGTCAAAATAATAACAATAATAATAATAATAATAATAATAATAATAACAGACACAAAAAGCACAATCTAATAAGCAAAACAACACTATGTACAAAATGCCATATGTAGTTGGCAACGTTCAAATCAGGTGAAAGGAGAGTGTATTTGACAAAACCTTGCGTATTACATGGAATCATCAGTTTTCAGCAATCAATTAGTCAGAGATAGAGATGCAGGTACATAAACAATGTAGGTAACAACTAGTCTGCACAGGGGAAAATATTTTACTGCTATACTTACATGTGATCATGGATAGCATGCTGTTTCCCAGAACAGAAAATGTCTGAACAGATATAGGTTGTTTGATGCCTTTTTCTCCAGGAATGGCAAACAACTAGGAAATTAAAGAAAAAGTACCTTTATATTATTGAATAGATGGAAATCCAATAAAGTGTGCTCCAGCAATCAAAGTTCCTTATAGAAGTCATATAATGATGACAAATGGAGTTTGTCTAAAGTGCAGATAAAAAGAAAACAGTGCCTTTAACATTTGTGCAAAAAGAAGCATGCTGCACCTAAAATCCATTATCTCCATTAAAAATGATTTAATGTCTGGCTTATGTCCAGTGTAATGTGAATCAAGGTACTACAGATGAAGTGGCTACCTTTGAGGTTTATTTACATCCTGCAAACTTATTGAAAATGGCAGAATAATTCACTTAATATATACTGACACCACAATGCTTGCTATGTGCTCTTTTGTGGTTGTAATGGCTGAAGTAGTAGAAAATAAAATGTTATGGAAAACATTCATTAGAATAACTAACTGCAAATCCATTGATAGATGAAGTGTCACGTGTCTGTCTCTGTACATTATAGCTTTTGATTAAGTAACACTGCATTGCTGTACTCTGTTCTGTTCTGCTGGTATGGAAAACATTCAGCCAAAGCTGGTCACTGGAAATGAGCCTAAGTGAACACCCCTTTTTAGCTTCATGCTTGCATTTGTATTCATATTTAATGGTTTGCCAGACATCCATTGTTTTTTAATCTGTCAGTAGAATTTTTCTTTCCCTAGAAGAAGTAAGAACATCTCTTAGGAAATGTAGTCAGGAAAAGCAGCAGGTTCAGATGAGGTCAAGGAAGATATGATTAAAATGTCGGGGAAATAAATGGCACCTGAGGGTACGCATAGCAGTAAGGAGAGAAAGGCATATCCCATACAAGAACAAAGGAGACATTCACAACTGTGGGTAGTATACCAGTGTCAGACTCCTGTCACATGACATGGAAGTGTTGGGGAGGGTGACTGACAACAGAATATGCAGAGTAGTAGACAGTAAGATGGAAGATGAAGAGTTCTTTTCCATGTCAGGATGTAGCACAACCAACCCAATATTTCCAGTGAGACAGACAGACGAGAAGAAGCTACACATTAGGAAATAGTCCAAGAGAGTACTCCTTGACAGGGAAAAAGCATGTGACATAGTCCAAAAAACTTACTTGTGCAGTCCTGCAATGGTTCAAAGTCCTGGAAATATTGGTAGAAGTAGTGCAGGCTGTGTACAAAGACCCAACGACAGAAAACTGAACAGTTTTCAGACTCACAGGGAGGGGGGTATCCAGAGGGAGTGGTGGGGTGCATCAGGGTTCAGCGCTGAACTCACTGCTGTTCCTACCGGTGATGGTCTACATTAGCAAATAGGTTGGAGGGGATATTTCAGCAAACCTGCTATATGCAGATGATATGGCATTGCAAGCAGACTCTGAACAGAAACTTAGGAAACTGATAAAGGAATAGAATGCAAAAGTAAAGGCACATGGGATGAAACTAAGTACAGACAAGAAAGTTGTCATGGCAGCAAATGGAGAAAATCAGAAGAAGATGAAATTGAAACAGAAAAGAAAACAGTGCAATAAGCTAGCAGTTTCAAGTATCTGAGAGGGGTGACAAAGTTGAAGGAAAGTATGAATGTGGAGGCCAAAGCTAGAAATATAGGACTACACCCGATGGACACAGAGTCTCAAGGTAGCGTGTGACATGAGAATGTCAAAGAAGCTGAAAAGTAAGGTGTACAGAACAGTAGTGTGACCAGTACTACTGTATGGTACAGAAATCTAGGCAGTAAAGGCAAAGCAGATTAAGTAGCAAGAGATGATAGAGATGAAGTACCAGATACTGGTGGTAGGATGCACACTATGGACTGATGAAGAAATGATGACATCAGATCAGAATCCAAAGTAACTACATTTGCAGAGAACGTTAAAGAGAACAGGTTACAGCGCTCCAGGCACATATGCAGGAAAGCAGAAGGTTATTTCCTGAATATGAAATGGGAGAGACAGGAAGAAGACAAGAGGCACTGAGTACTTCCAGCAAAGGCATGGATGCTTCGCATGAAGGAAGACCTGTGACAGTCAGGCGTGATGAGGCAAGACAGATGATGACATAATGAAGGAACACCCAATTCAGTGTAGAAAAAGGGATAAAGGAGGGGGTTGATGATAGCAAAGTTCCAAATTATTTCAGAAAAGAAGTCGAACTTCAGTGTTCTTAATGTAAAATGTTTAGTGAGTAGCTATCAGTCTTCCCTTAAGTTTACAACTTTTAACCAATAATCATATTCCCATCTGATTTGTTTTTCTTGAACTAAAAGTAGAGATCTTGAACAAGCTGTGTACAGTACTGGTCCTTGTCCAAAAATAAAAAATGGAATTTAACAAGCATCTGATCAAGTTTTCAATATATCTGAGGGAGGCGATAGATACAGGAATCTGTAACTTCTTTCAGTTTGATATGAGGATTAGTGAAAGTCCTTGAAAAGATATAAACACATTTGTGTTCAAAACATGTATAATGTTTGTCATGTTTAAGTGTTATATTCATTCCTTTATCATTGCATTAGGATGCAGTTTTGTTGTTCGTTATTTCTTTCACCTAGTTACTGGTTTATTTTGAATAAATGCTATGCTAGGCCAGATTTCTAATTTAGTAACATCTTTCAACCAATTTTACATTTCAAAGAAATTGTTCTGATACTGTTAAGCAATGTGGTTATTTATTATGCTTCATAGCTGTTGCAGTTTTACAATCTTTTATTTGCTCTGCCAAATCTTTAAGGTTATATGTTATGTAAATGAAAGATTTCCAGAAAATTGAGGTGACACAAGTTCGAAGACTTTTCTCATGCTTCCAGATTCTTGCTTTTGTATTAAGAACAATGCCTGTTTTGATCTTTCCAGAGTGCTACAGATCTGATTTTGTAAGAGACAAGTTTAGAATTTTCAATTGAAGTCCTAGAATTCCTTGAACTGTAGACAGTGAATGTCTATGCACAGATTTGCATAGCTCTGCATTGGTTTTGTATGCTTAACAAATAATCCTCAACTTTCCAGTCAGAATTCTCAAAAGTTGAATGTTCTGTGACAAGCAAAGTGTAAGAGCTGTTCACTCATTGGAAGCTATTGTTGAATCCTTTATTTCATTCTGTATTTCATCTTAAATCATAATAATAATTCTGCACCTACCTACATTTATCATTCAATAAAAGGAATATTACAGCTGCGTGATTAAACTTACTATAAAAGTTAATGTTTAAGTGATCACTGCTGCAGTAGCCTAAGCTATATGGGTTATATCCAGCAGAGGATATTACAGCCAACCAACTTCCAAAGCTTCAGGGCACCATTCATGTACCCAGTTAGTCAGCTCGAGTTGAGTCAAATAAAAGATAAGTTTGGGCACTAAGCCCCTCAGAGCTCTCATGTCAAATGGGAAAAAGAGGCTGAACCCTTAGAGGTCATTACAAGGAACAACAAAAATCAAGTCCCCACTGCACCATGTCTCCAGTTCAACTGTGTGTGTGTGTGTGTGTGTGTGTGTGTGTGTGTGTGTGTGTGTGTGTGTGTGTGTGTGTGTGTGTGTGTGTGTGTGGACAATTTCTGCAGATGACAAATTAAGGTAGAATTAAGAGACAGGTAAGAAAAGTTTGAAAGATTTCCAGATGCAAATTCTCTTTATCTTGAGGAAGGAAAGCCTTTTGAGACACATTGTCTATAAGGTAACTAAGAAACATAATACTATGTGAAGGAGAAAGAACATTTTTTACAGATCCATCTAGAATCCTAGATTTTTCAGGTGGGAGGAAACCTGTGTTAGGGACTCCTGAGAGTCTAGAAAGTGAATCTGCACAAATAAACAAGTAATCTAATTACAAATGCATGCTGATACTCTGCAATCTGCAGTGGGCCAGTACTGGGGGTAGACACATTGTAAACACTTATGATGTAATGGACAGCCCAAAGGGTAATGCAGTGAACTGATAATGTGACCCAGACACACAAAATCTTAGAAATATTTTGAAGTTGCTTGCTACTGCTACGTTATGATAGGCATCTTTGAGGTCTAATGGTACCATAAGGTTCTGATGTGGGATCAAAGCTAAAACTGTTTGAAAAGTCAACATTTAGAACTTCAGTATATTCAGAAAAAGATTGAGAGATGAATGGTCTAAAACTGTTTTCTAAGAGTGCTCCTTTGTTGGAACCAGAACCATTGTGGAAGAAAAAATGTTTCACTAGAAGAATGTGTTCCATGACTCCTGCATCTAATATATTGTTAAGCACAGGAGGAATCAGTTCTGTTTGACTGGGAGGGTGATGGGGATTCCTCTTTAAGGGTGGGACTTGTCTATTCATTAACAACTAAAACCCTCCTGAACGACCTTTAATACCATTTGTCTGAAACAATCTGATGCCAAAAAGGAGAATTTAAAGTTAGTTTTCTTGAAAGAAGAATATGAAGAGATACTGGGGCTGGCAGGGAAAGGGTGGTGACCTGCTCTCAACATAGTCATTCTAAGGAAGGCTCCTGACTCTTCTTTGGAAAGGGCCCTTTTTTAGGACATTCAGCTTAACCTTCTTGCCATCTCTTCTTAGAAGCCTCTTTGTTTGAAGATTGCCCTGCTTGTATTTGTTTTGTCTCTTAAAAGGAGTGGTGGATTTAACAGGACAAAACCCGGGGACCTAAAATGTTATAGACACCCCTAGCATTAATTACCTCTACCATTCCATTGAGAACTTAATTAGCAGAGGGACCAAATAAAATCTCCCTGTCTAAAGGAGAATTAAGGACTTCTGACTTTAAGTCATCTAAATAACTTTTGGTTGTGAACCCGAATAACTCTTCCCAGTATTGTGGTAAAGAAGAAGCCCTAGATACAGTGCCAACACAATCACACACACTTTTCTATGTACAGTATACTAAAAAACCTAAGACAAGTTAGCCACAATCAGATTCAAGTTTAACCTCACTTCAAGAGATTGGAAGTCAAAAACTCCTTCAAAATATTAACACATTGAAGCATAAACTTCCACATTCAGCCTTGGTAATTGCTAATTCTGAAGCCAAAAGTAGAGGAAGAACAAAGTCTCTTATCCAGTCCATACAGGATTGTATCCTCCTTATCCCCAGGAACTGGGGTAGGGGTAGTAAGGCTTTTGTTCATGTTAGGAGCAGTTGGAGAGATGTCAGCTGGGTCTGTTCTAAGGACTGAAAAATATTTGTTAGCTTGAAATACTTTATACAGTTTAAATGCATTTTAGGTACAAATAGCTGAGAATCAAGAGAGTTGCAGGCAGCAGTAAAACCTTCCTCCAATGGACAAAAATAGGAGAAATAGATGCAATGTGTGGGGCTTCTTGTTCTAATAAATTAAAATACAATATCAAACATCAACCTGCTCTCAAGAAAAAAATACATCTTCAAGTCTGGAGATTGTCTCAGAAAATGAGAAAGTCTCCAAACTTTCCAGTTTAGATTCGCTCTCAGTGGAATCAGTGTCTTGTGCTTTGGACCCCTCCAGTGACACTGCCCTAAGTCTGTCAACATCAAAATTATCTGAACAAATATCCTACTCCTTAGGAATAGATGAATAATGAACAGGATGTGAGCCTTGACATCTAAGGTTAAAAGCCAGCGACAGACTTCAAGCTAAAGTAATAACATTAGTATTCATGCTGCAGAAACCATTTCTTTATTATCACAATGATTATGTTTTTATTTCTTTTTTTTTCTATGAATATCTCTAGATGAAGACTTAGACAGAAAAGTCATATCATCCAGGGAAAGCAGTCTCCTTCCACAGCCATCCCGAACAAGACCCTAGCAAAGTGTTTCCAAAACTAGATGGTTCTCCCATCCCCACATCAGACACTGGAATAGCCAAAGAGGACATATCTGACCCCTGATCCTTAATGGCTGGCAATTCTACAACAGAGGATCCAAGAAAACCAGCATGTGCTCTCAGAAACCAACAATGTCACTGCAGAGTCACCTACCAATGGCAGAGGCACTGCCTGAGCCCATGCTACAGGTAAGGACTCATGCTGTAACGTCTTTTTCATTTTAGATACGTTGGAAGAGGGAACAGCAGGACTGGGATACATATCTATGTTGTAGCTGGAGAAGAAGCCTGATTGCCAGTCAGATACACTAGGGGGACTTGACAGAAAGTTAAGTTATCACTTAGTTTGCAAAAACACACAACCATTCTCCCAAACTCTCAAACTCTAGCACCAGATTATCCAAGCAGAACCGAAACATTTTTTAAAAAATATAGAGTAAAGGTACCCATTAGTAAACTGCGAGAAATAACAGTTAAAAATAAGTAGGCAGTCACAAAGTGTCATACAAACACAGTTCCCTGCCCAAAATTAAATTGTCCAATGTTAAACAATTCTAGACTAGCTTAAACAAATTGGTAAGATGAGTCCCCTATAACCTCAACCTATACTGGATGCCTAGAAAGCAATTCCCAGACTATAATAACAGTAATTGAGGAGTGTGTACTGATATTCCTGAAAAGTCAGTGATAAACTACAATTGTGACCATAAATATACAGATATATATATATATATATATATATATATATATATATATATATATATATATATATATATTATATATATATGTGTGTGTGTGTGTGTGTGTGTGTGTGTGTAAAATAAAAATTGTACATACATTCAATAAAACATAGTATGGAAGGGTTCTCCATAGGGGCTTATCAGTCTGACAAGAAGATGAAGGCCGATTGCTGCTCCTACAGATCATCAGAGATGAATCTGTATGAGACTGCAAGAAAATACAAAAGCTTTTTAGTCACTCTGGCTGTATATATAGCTCCCTTCAAAAGGTTCAGCTTGTAGCTATCCAGAATGACAGTCTGGTGGTGATTAAAGCTTTAAAAAGTTGGCCAGTTGCTGTGTCCTTGGAAAGGTGCAACCAAATGGCTGCTGTAGAAGTGAGAATGATGAACATATAACCTTTTCCACAGAGAGAATACCACAGAAAAAATAATGTGATTATTCTTTGGGCTGGTCCATGGTATCCGAGATTGAATTTATAGTGGATAATTTCCAGGTTAATATTCAGACCTGTGAATTATGCCGAAGCAAATGTTAATCAATACTTAGCTCAGCAGTCATCAGACCTTGGTTCCAAAGAAGAAGGTAATGAGAATGTGGATATAATTGGGGAGAGGGTAGATAACTTTGTGAATAAGTTGGTTAAGGAGTATTTGGAAGAATTTTTAAAGTCACTCTCTGAAGAAAGCAGGGCAACATTTTTTTCAGTAAGGTTTTGGAAAAAATCATTCTAACTTGGGAGACACTTTCAATAGTATGACATGTACAAGCTTAATTGTCCCAACTAATCATGGGCCAGGTCACTCACAGGATGTATGTAGTCCTACCCCTCAAGGGATGGTGGGTCAATAGATCGAACCAAGGGTGGCATAAGTTGTAGCATCCATGGACACAGATTCTAATGGCAATATTCCTGAGTCTAAGTATACCATTTGGGTATCACACATCACAGCCCATGTTCCATCTACCATTAAGGATGACATCATTTGAGGTGACTGACTTGAAGTATTTGATATGGTGGATACAGATGGTATCCAGCATCTTTTGGAAGTAGGCGATTTTGGGTCCTTGCAGCTGTTGGCTCCACTGGGAAAAAATTCTTCAAAGACAGTCATCAAGACCTGGGATAATTGGGTGGCAGGATTTTTAGTGTACATGGTTGTGCTGGTGGAGAAAGATCTGAAGCAAGCCCTGCCTGTTTTAGCATACTTTTCAACTATTCATGAATTACACCAGATTTGGGAAGGAACAGCTTGTCTTGGTACAAGCAATGCTTTCAGAAATTAAGATCAATAGACAAGTCTTTCTACTAGGGAGAATGCCACTCAGATACTTGTTTCAGCATTATATTGGATAAACGTGTGAGGCAGTGTTATCCTGGTGGCAGACTGCCAATTAAATAATGTTTGCTGAGGTTTTAACAGAGGCAAATGTTCTTGGCCTGCTTCCCATTTCACTTATATTGTAGCAAGAATCATTCAGTCATAAGATGCTGAGCTAAGAATGGACAACAACAATTGCTCCCTGATCAGCGCAGTTGCTATGGCACCATCTCAGAAAAAGGACCTAAGCAATAATGTAAGAGGATCATTTTGAGGGCAGAAGGGAGGCAGTTCCTTTCATGGGTAACCACACACTTATTGACTCATATTCATCTGTTAGGGTCACTGTCCCGGAAAGTGAACTTAGAGAGATTACCCTAATAAGGAAGTGGTATCCTTCCTGCTGCAAGGATTTAGTATTATAGGATTCCCTTTCAGCTTATCTGCCCTGTTGATTCTGAGGTCATTAGAAATTCACATTTCATGAAAGGGAGGGAGGAAGAAGTCAACAAGCTGATCTTGGCTGAATTAGTCAATGTTAGGATGGCAAGCCCTTTTTTATTATCCACCTTAGGAATTCTTTAGATTTTCTCCCATAAGGTTGGTCCTAAAAAGAAAGAAGGCAAATTCTGCTTTCCTCAACATTTATGTTTCCTGTGGGATTATGTGTCAGTGACTACATTGATAAGGATGAAACTTAGGTGCCTTACGCATCCTTAGATGAGGCAACTCATGTTATGGTATACATTCATGTGTGCGAACACACATTGCCGAATGTCCGTTTCTGCAAAACGTTTTCCCGAATTCCATCACATCAACTACCCTACATATTGCAAATATGTCGAATTCGGCATTCCCGGATCACTCCACTGCCAAAACGAGTGCTACCATGGGTCAAAAAGGAGGCAAGGTTTTGTAATTCGGCACTTTTTTTCATGGATTTCGACTTTCACGGTTCGTGATTCATGGAAGTAACACCGCAGATGTGGCCATCGAACTTTTGAATGTATGCCCAAGTTATTAAACAATTTTCTGACCATTGGCTTAGTAAACTAGATATCTAGTTAGTTTTTAAACATTTTCTAGTTAGTGAGCAGGACTGGCTCTTTTGTTTTCTTTTTTTCCCAAGGGAAATGGCACTTTTCTCAGGGTGATACCAGTGGGTTGCTCCACTGCCTGTGCCATTTTTGAAACATTTAGCACAAATTTCCACAGGTCCTGGCAGTGAAGAACTCACAAGCATGCAACCATTTATTATCTGGATGATTTTTTTATAGTGAATGAAGGGGAGGAGTGGGTCAGAGAAGACATGGAAATCTTCGCCATTTTGTGTCGTCTTGGTGTCCCTTTGGCTTCCAATGAGATGGCAGGTCCTTGGCAGATTATTACCTTTTTAGATTTAGACATCACCATTCTGGTTGCAGTTTTTGAGCCAACTCAGGGTAAGTTACAATGTCTGAAGGCTTCAATTGAGTGTTCTTTGAAAGCTGTGAAAGTCAGGGTTAGCAAGTTATGTAACTTCATGGGCTCCTCAACTATGTATGTTGAGCAATCTCACTCAGCAGGATGCTCATCAGATTCAAACTTGTTGAAGGAAGGAAAAGTCAAGTATCACTGGGTACAGATTACCTCCACAAAATTAAAGCAGACTTCCATTTATGGAAGTTCTTTCAAGCAGAATTCAATGGGGTGGTCCACTGGCAAAATCCTTGGGTGGTATCTGAAATTCTCCAGTGGTTGCCAACCTTGTTTGGAAAGAGAACTTCAGTAATAGTAAGGTCATCTTCTTCTTCTTCTCTGACAACCAGGCAATGGTTCAAGCTTTGTTGAAAAGATACTTGCAGTCCAAGTGTGTTCAGTCAGTGGATTTTGGTTCTTTTAAGCTTGAAAATTAATTTAACTTTTTTTCTGGTAGGTACAGCCCTAGTAATTTCAATGACATTGCTGAAAGTCTGTCATGTTTTCAGACTTTCAGATTTCTGGAGCAGGCTCTGGAAGCACAACAGTTTGCCACATCAGTACCACCATTGATTTGGTTAATTGGTGAGGTCCAGTGTTGAAACTATTATCCAAACTCATGGGTGTCAAGCACTGGGAAGTCTTACTCAGCATCCCACAGCTATTTTAACATATTGTACATTAGCCTACCTGACTCAGAAAGGCAAAGGTCCATTTCCACTGTTGTCCTCTTCCTACTTCAAAGATGTTTAATAAATAAAGCAGTCAATGTGATCCATATTCATTTTGTAGCAACTGACTAGTTAACAAGATCTTTTAGCTTCTCTGGCATCCATAACCACTGGTTGGTTTCAAGAGTTTTTCAAACCTCAGAAAGCTCATTGTTAAGTCTTTGTTGGGCACCATGTTATTAGGAGTGCTAGCATCTTCCGAGGATTTCCATACCTTTGTGTTGCGGGCAATTTTTTTCTGGTTAGTGAAATACTACCATCTCTTTCATGGGGGATGTAATTTGTCCAACGGTGACATGATCATTTGGCTGAACTAATAAAAAAAAAGATCAGATTAGCTGGGACCAGCAAGTTTGTTTAGTAAAGTCAGGTGTCCCTTTGTACTATCCATTTCACTGGCCAGGGGTACTGAATAGGCTTTCTTCAGATATTTCACCTTCAGAAACTGATTTTAGGTTTCCTCAGGCCATCTAATTATGCCCAGAGTTATGCTCTTGATAAGCCAAGGAATTCCTCAATCAGTTTTTTCTTTATACGCTTTCATGATTGGCAGAACATCAGATGAAGGCCATTCTGTGCAGGTTTTAAAAAGGATGGGTAGATGGGCCTAACACATTTTTAACTTAAACCATAAGGTAATCTGTACTCTCCCCTTTTTATTTTTCAGATTGAAGGCTCCTGGTGATCATAGGCCATTCATTCATTTGTAGAGCAGCTTTGTGGGCATCTTGTGTGAAAATGGATCAAACCTTAACTTGCATCCAGCATTTACATCACTCTTGATTGCGTTCTTCTAGCCTTTCTTGGTTTCAATTTTAGGACATTTAGGATCATTTCCATCTGGAAACTACTAGGCCTCATATAGAATTCATCCATCTAAGTGGCAATACTTTAGTGAACATATTACAAGAAGATATTGGTGGCTAGAATTCTATTGGCACTGGCTGCCTTAAGATTGAAGCACACAGATATGTTAATATTTTGGGCCTGCATAGTGCCAGGACCTTGTTGGTGGGTGCTACAAAACCAGCAGTTGAATTGTCAAAGAGATTAATTAATCATTGTATCGACAGAGCAGCAAAGACCATAAGATTCTAATTGATAGAGCATCCTGATTTAGTGAAATCTAACAAGGACTTTTATGACAGCGATGGGGTACATATAAGTTTCTTGATTCTTGGTTTGTTCAATTTTCAGATTGCCTTGGGTTTAAGTAAAACATTTTCTGCATGCAGTATGACTGAATATTTAACTAAGTTTCATTATTTAATTGTTACTGGTTAATTAATTGTTGGAAAGCTTGTACCTATTTATCATTCCACATGTATTTTAATAGCTGACAGTGGTCATTTCTTTTGGGATAGGAGGCCAGTGAGGTAGGAACAGGAAGTGGGGGCATGCTGGTGGATGATCACCTTGTAGACCCAGCCTTTTTGTATCCCTTTTTAGTTTTCATTGGCCTCCTGTTAGGATGAGTGTGGTGTAGAGGTAAAACACTAGCTTGTCAAATACAGACATGTGACTTCATGGCTGTAGAATAAACCTTAGGGATTCTGGTAGGCGCAGAAGGTGCAGGACCTGTGTTGAATTGGTAAAAACAAGGATCAAAGAGAGCACATGGTGTGACAAAAGGGTTGCAATTGCTGGCAATTCTTAATTGCCAGCCTAATTTTTATTTAGCTTTGCTTTTAGAAATCCTGTGTATCTGTGGTACTGGTACTGTCTACTTTCTTCTTTTTTTATTTCTTTCTGTTTTTTGATACCTGTAAACTTGCATAGTTTCCTAAAGATTAGATCTGTAGTTTGGTTCCTGCCTAGTTTAGTATGCGTTCTTGTCTGTTTTTCTTTCAGATATGTGTTGTTACTATAAGCCATTGTTTTTAATAAATCAATTTCATTTAGCTAAACATCTTAAACTTATTTACGTGTCTCTTCAGTTTTTACAGAGATCATATCCTTTACCTATTTTCTTTGTACCATCTGTTTCTGTTTCAGTTTCTTCTTTATAGCTACCTCTTGCATCATTCATTGATTCCTTTTCTTTAGGTATTACCACGATTTCATAATATATCTTTCTTGCCTGTGGTTTTCCTTCTCCTTTTAATATCACTTCTATTTTCATTAAATAAAATATTCTGAATGTTCCCTTTTCTTTTTGGAAGCTTCTAGAAATGTTATACACTTGGTAGTACAGCTTAGAGGTGAGCAAAAATAAATGTTACATAAGATAAACTGCATCTAGTTAATTACATTATTTGCCTCCTCCTGCATTGTAATGTTTATTTCATTTTTTTCTGTCTCTTTTTTACCTTACTGCATGACGTCTGATTGTGTTACTTGTTATTACCTTACTGCATGACGTCTGATTGTGTTACTTGTCATTACCCTACTGCATGATGTCTGATTGTGTTACTTGTCATTACCTTACTGCATAACGTCTGATTGTATTACTTGTCATTACCTTACTACATGATGTCTGATTGTGTTACTTGTCATTACCTTACTGTATGACGTCTGATTGTGTTACTTGTCATTACCTTTCTGCATGACATCTGATTGTGTTACTTGTCAATACCTTACTGTATGATGTCTGAGTGTGTTACTTGTCATTACCTTACTGCATGACGTCTGATTGTGTTACTTGTCATTACCTTACTGCATGACTTATGATTGTGTTACTTGTCATTACCTTACTGCATGACATCTGATTGTGTTACTTGTCATTACCTTACTGCATGATGTCTTATTGTGTTACTTGTCATTACTTACTGCATGACATCTGATTGTATTACTTGTCATTACCTTACTGCATGACATTTGATTGTGTTACTTTTCATTACCTTACTGCATGACGTCTGATTGTGTTACTTGTCATTACCTTATTGCATGACGTCTGATTGTGTTACTTGTCATTACTTACTGCATGACATCTGATTGTGTTACTTGTCATTACCTTACTAAATGATGTCTGATTGTATTACTTGTCATAACTTACTGCATGACTTATGATTGTGTTACTTGTCATTACCTTACTGCATGACGTCTGATTGTGTTACTTGTCATTACCTTACTGCATGACGTCTGATTGTTTTACTTGTCATTACCTTACTGCATGACATCTGATTGTGTTACTTGTCATTACCTTACTGCACGACATCTGATTGTGTTACTTGTCATTACCTTACTGCATGAACTCTGATTGTGTTACTTGTCATTACCTTACTGCATGACATCTGATTGTGTTACTTGTCATTACCTTACTGCATGATGTCTGATTGTGTTACTTGTCATTACCTTACTGCATGACATCTGATTGTGTTACTTGTCATTACCTTACTGCATGATGTCTGATTGTGTTACTTGTCATTACCTTACTGCATGATGTCTGATTGTGTTACTTGTCATTACCTTACTGCATGATGTCTGATTGTGTTACTTGTCATTACCTTACTGCATGATGTCTGATTGTGTTACTTGTCATTACCTTACTAAACTTCTCTTTGCACTAGTATTCCACATGAGGCTGGTATTTCAGCCATAGCATTTTGGTTAGATCAATCTCAGCTTTATAATACAGGATTTAACAACTTTCTAATCAAAATGGTTGAATACGTACTAACTTAAAATGTTTTTTTCTTTGAGGGTCAGCCATATTGGCAAACAAGGGGGACGGCCATGGGGGCATCTTTTGCCCCAATTTATGCGGACCTCTTCATGGTTTTTTTTGAGCAGATATATATATATGACACTTGTAATAACAAATATTTGGCTGAATTGGATATCTGGAGGAGATATCTAGATGATTGTTGGATGGTGTGGCAGGGAGATTTTATTTGGCTCAGGAGTTTGTCAAATACCTGAATAATAATCCAAGGGATATTCACTTTACTTTGGATATGCAATACCAAGAGACTGTTTTTCTGGATGTTATGATAACTCGACAAATGGATCATACTCTGGCCACAAGAGTGCATAGAAAATTTCCGCAATACAACACTCTTTTACATGCCTCTAGTAATCATCCCCGTCACATCATCAACAACATCCCCAAATCCCAATTTATACGTACTAAACGTATCTGCTCATTGGTCAAATCCAATGAAGAATGTCAACAGGATCTTTGTGACAGATTCACATACAGAGGATATAACAAATCTTGTATTCATCATGCTATCAATGAGGTTAAACAGATGACTCGGTCAGAGCTCTTAAAATACCAAAATGAACAAGATGCCTCTAATATTTCCAGAAACCAACCCATCAGATTTACAACTACTTTTGGAAGCAATGCATCTTGGTTTAGTGATGTAGTGAATAACCATTGGGGTATATTACGGGCACATGAATTTTTGTCTGATATCCTACCAGAAAAATGTGCATTTTCATATCGTAAAGGATGGACAATTAATTCACATTTGACATACTATAAAAAACTTCATCCAACTACATCTGTACAAACTAATTAGTTTGGTGATCCACTAATTGGTTAATTCCCTTGTGGTCACTGCAGTGCATGCAGATATATGGCTAAGAGTAAAGAATTCAGCAGTTCCAACACCTCGCAAATATTTCAGATCAGGGTGTTTGGTAATTGCAGCAAAGATTGGGTAGTATATTTAGCCACCTATACATGCTTTTCATTTTATGTAGGCCAAACATCTAGACCACTGAGATTCCATATTAGTGAACATCTTAGTGCCATTAGAACAAAGAAATTAGCCAATGCTTTATACAAACATACTTTAATACATAAAACGGCACAATTCCAATTTGTCATCATTGACAAAATTCAGTTACCTAGGATATCTAAAGCTGGCTGGCATGATAAGCTTAATAAAATGGAATCTTTATGTATTACCAGGTTGGGGGCTTTGCTTAAACCTGGTCTAAATGAATGCTAAATTTATTTAAGAGGCATTCATGCTGGCTGTATAATTAGTTCATTTGATTGAGATTATACATAAATTTGTTATGTTTATTTTGACACATGACTCTTAAGAGAGATATATATGTTATTTAATATATATATATATATTTTTTTTAGCATTTGTTCATTATGATTTTATACTTTTAGTTTTTTTGTGTATATACCTTTAAGGTTACAATATATAAGGCATATGAGAATGCAACATTTTTCAAACATTTTCTTTTTGCAGTGAAGAAGGCTATTGTGAGGCCGAAACCAGTTTGCAATGCTTTATATTATTTTGCCACAAGAAAAGATATTTCTGCTTGCCATCTACCATGTGCTGGCTCATTTTGTGTGATTGCATTACCTTACTAAATGACATCTGATTGTGTTACTTGTCATTACTTACTGCAAGACGTATGATTGTGTTACTTGTCATTACCTTACTGCATGACGTCTGATTGTGTTACTTGCCATTACCTTACTGCATGACATCTGATCGTGTTACTTGTCATTACCTTACAGCATGACTTATGATTGTATTACTTTTCAATACCTTACTGCATGACGTCTAATTGTGTTACTTGTCATTACCTTACTGCATGACGTCTGATTGTGTTACTTGTCATTACCTTACTGCATGACGTCTGATTGTGTTACTTGTCATTACCTTACTGCATGACGTCTGATTGTGTTACTTGTCATTACCGTACTGCATGAAGTCTGATTGTGTTACTTGTCATTACCCTAATGCATGACATCTGATTGTGTTACTTCTCATTACCTTAATGCATGACATCTGATTGTGTTACTTGTCATTACCTTACTGCATGACGTCTGATTGTGTTACTTGTCAATACCTTACTGCATGACGTCTGATCGTGTTACTTGTCATTACCTTACTGCATGACGTCTGATTGTGTTACTTGTCATTACCTTACTGCATGATGTCTGATTGTGTTACTTGTCATTACCTTACTGCATGACATCTGATTGTGTTACTTGTCATTACCTACTGCATGACGTCCGATAGTGTTACTTGTCATTACCTTACTGCATAACTTATGATTATGTTACTTGTCATTACCTTACTGCATGACATCTGATTGTGTTACTTGTCATTACCTTACTGCATGATTTATGATTGTGTTACTTGTCATTACCTTACTGCATGACGTCTGATTGTGTTACTTGTCATTACCTTACTGGATGAAATCTGATTGTGTTACTTGTCATTACCTTACTGCATGATGTCAGATTGTGTTACTTGTCATTACCTTACTGCATGACGTCTGATTGTATTACTTGTCGTTACCTTACTGCATGACGTCTGATTGTGTTACTTGTCATTACCTTACTGCATGATGTCTGATTGTGTTACTTGTCATTACCTTACTGCATGACGTCTGATTGTTTTACTTGTCATTACCTTACTGCATGAGATCTGATTGTGTAACTTGTCATTACCTTACCGCATGACGTCTGATTGTGTTACTTGTCATTACCTTACTGCATGACGACTGATTGTGTTACTTGTCATTACCTTACTGCATGCTGTCTGATTGTGTTACTTGTCATTAACTTACTGCATGACATCTGATTGTGTTACTTGTCATTACTTTACAGCATGGTGTCTGATTGTGTCACTTGTCATTAACTTACTGCATGACTTATGATTGTGTTACTTGTCATTACCTTACTGCATGACGTCTGATTGTGTTACTTGCCATTACCTTAGTGCATGACGTGTGATTGTGTTACTTGCCATTACCTTACTGCATGACATCTGATTGTGTTAGTCGTCATTACCTTACCGCATGACTTATGATTGTTTTACTTGTCATTACCGTACTGCATGACATCTGATTGTGTTACTTGTCATTACCTTAATGCATGACGTCTGATTGTGTTACTTGTCATTACCTTAATGCATGACATCTGATTGTGTCACTTGTCATTACCTTACTGCATGACGTCTGATTGTGTTACTTGTCATTACCTTAATGCATGACGTCTGATCGTGTTACTTGTCATTACCTTACTGCACGACATCTGATTGTATTACTTGTCATTACCTTACAGCATTATGTCTGATTGTATTACTTATCATTACCTTACTGCATGATGTCTGATTGTGTTACTTGTCATTACTTACTGCATGACTTCTGATTGTGTTACTAGTCATTACCTTACTGCATAATGTCTGATTGTGTTACTTGTCATTACCTTACTGCATGACGTGTGATTGTGTTACTTGTCATTACCTTACTGCATAACTTATGATTGTGTTACTTGTCATTACCTTACTGCATGACGTCTGATTGTATTACTTGTCATTACCTTACTGCATGACTTCTGATTGTGTTACTTGTCATTACCTTACTGCATGACTTATGATTGTGTTACTTGTCATTACCTTACTGTATGATATCTGATTGTGTTACTTGTCATTACCTTACTGCATGACGTCTGATTGTGTTACTTGTCATTACCTTACTGCATGAAGTGTGATTGTGTTACTTGTAATTACCTTACTGCATGACGTGTGATTGTGCTACTTGTCATTACCTTACTGCATGACGTCTGATTGTGTTACTTGTCATTCTCTTATTCCATGACTTATGATTGTGTTACTTGTCATTACCTTACTGCATGATGTCTGATTGTGTTATTTGTCATTACCTTACTGCATGACGTGTGATTGTGTTACTTGTCATTACCTTACTGCATGACTTCTGATTGTGTTACTTGTTATTACCTTACTGCATGACATCTGATTGTGTTACTTGTCATTACCTTGCTGCATCATGTCTGATTGTGTTACTTGTCATTACCTTACTGCATGACTTATGATTGTGTTCCTTGTCATTTCTTACTGCATGACATCTGATTGTGTTACTTGTCATTACCTTACTGCATGATGTCTGATTGTGTTACTTGTCATTACCTTACTGCATGATTTCTGATTGTGTTACTTGTCATTACCTTACTGCATGACATCTGATTTTGTTACTTGTCAATACCTTACTGCATGATGTCCGATTGTGTTACTTGTCATTACCTTACTGCATGATGTCTGATTGTGTTACTTGTCATTACCTTACTGCATGACATCTGATTTTGTTACTTGTCACTACCTTACTGCATGATGTCTGATTGTATTACTTGTCATTACCTTACTGCATGTCATCTGATTGTGTTACTTGTCAATACTTTACTGCATGATGTCTGATTGTGTTACTTGTCATTACCTTACTTCATGACGTCTGATTGTGTTACTTGTCATTACCTTACTGCATGATGTCTGATTGTATTACTTGTCATTACCTTACTGCATGATGTCTGATTGTGTTACTTGTCATTACTTTACTGCATGACGTCTGATTGTGTTACTTGTCATTACCTTACTTCATGACGTCTGATTGTGTTACTTGTTATTACCTTACTGCATGATGTCTGATTGTGTTACTTGTCATTACCTTAGTCCATGACTTATGATTGTGTTACTTGTCATTATCTTACTGTATGACGTCTGATTGTGTTACTTGTCATTACCTTACTGCATGATATCTGATTGTGTTATTTGTCATTACCTTAGTCCTTGACTTATGATTGTCTTACTTGTCATTACCTTACTGTATGACATCTGATTATATTACTTGTCATTACCTTACTGCATGACGTGTGATTGTGTTACTTGTCATTACCTTTCTGCATGACATCCGATTGAGTTTCTTGTAATTACCTTACTGCATGACGTCTGATTGTGTTACTTGTCATTACCTTACTGCATGACGTCTGATTGTGTTACTTGTCATTACCTTTCTGCATGACATCTGATTGTGTTACTTGTCATTACCTTACTGCATGATGTCTGATTGTGTTACTTGTCATTACCTTTCTGCATGACATCTGATTGTGTTACTTGTCATTACCTTACTGCAAAATGTCTGATTGTGTTACTTGTTATTAAGTTACTGCATGAAGTCTGATTGTGTTACTTGTCATTACCTTACTGCCTGACTTATGACTGTGTTACTTGTCATGACGTCTGATTGTGTTACTTTTCATTACCTTACTCCATGACTTATGATTGTGTTACTTGTCATTACGTTACTGCATGGTGTCTGATTGTGTTACTTGTCATTACCTTACTGTATGACGTCTGATTGTGTTACTTGTCATTACCTTACTGCATGACGTCTGATTGTGTCACTTGTTATTACCTTACTGCATGACATCTGATTGTGTTACTTGTCATTACCTTACTGCATGACATCTGATTGTGTTACTTGTCATTACCTTACTTCATGACGTCTGATTGTGTTACTTGTCATTACCTTACTGCATGACGTCTGATTGTGTTACTTGTCATTACCTTACTGCATGACGTCTGATTGTATTACTTGTCATTACCTTACTGCATGATGTCTGATTGTGTTACTTGTCATTACTTTACTGCATGACGTCTGATTGTGTTACTTGTCATTACCTTACTTCATGACGTCTGATTGTGTTACTTGTCATTACCTTACTGCATGATGTCTGATTGTGTTACTTGTCATTACCTTAGTCCATGACTTATGATTGTGTTACTTGTCATTATCTTACTGTATGACGTCTGATTGTGTTACTTGTCATTACCTTACTGCATGATATCTGATTGTGTTATTTGTCATTACCTTAGACCTTGACTTATGATTGTCTTACTTGTCATTACCTTACTGTATGACATCTGATTATATTACTTGTCATTACCTTACTGCATGACGTGTGATTGTGTTACTTGTCATTACCTTTCTGCATGACATCTGATTGAGTTTCTTGTCATAACCTTACTGCATGACGTCTGATTGTGTTACTTGTCATTACCTTACTGCATGACGTCTGATTTTGTTACTTGTCATTACCTTTCTGCATGACATCTGATTGTGTTACTTGTCATTACCTTACTGCATGATGTCTGATTGTGTTACTTGTCATTACCTTTCTGAATGACATCTGATTGTGTTACTTGTCATTACCTTACTGCATGACGTCTGATTGTGTTACTTGTTATTAAGTTACTGCATGAAGTCTGATTGTGTTACTTGTCATTACCTTACTGCCTGACTTATGACTGTGTTACTTGTCATGACGTCTGATTGTGTTACTTTTCATTACCTTACTCCATGACTTATGATTGTGTTACTTGTCATTACGTTACTGCATGGTGTCTGATTGTGTTATTTGTCATTACCTTACTGTATGACGTCTGATTGTGTTACTTGTCATTACCTTACTGCATGACGTCTGATTGTGTCACTTGTCATTACCTTACTGCATGACATCTGATTGTGTTACTTGTCATTACCTTACTGCATGACATCTGAATGTGTTACTTGTCATTACCTTACTGCATGACGTCTGATTGTGTTACTTGTCAATACCTTACTGCATGACGTCTGATCGTGTTACTTGTCATTACCTTACTGCATGACGTCTGATTGTGTTACTTGTCATTACCTTACTGCATGATGTCTGATTGTGTTACTTGTCATTACCTTACTGCATGACATCTGATTGTGTTACTTGTCATTACCTACTGCATGACGTCCGATAGTGTTACTTGTCATTACCTTACTGCATAACTTATGATTATGTTACTTGTCATTACCTTACTGCATGACATCTGATTGTGTTACTTGTCATTACCTTACTGCATGACGTCTGATTGTGTTACTTGTCATTACCTTACTGGATGAAATCTGATTGTGTTACTTGTCATTACCTTACTGCATGATGTCTGATTGTGTTACTTGTCATTACCTTACTGCATGACGTCTGATTGTATTACTTGTCGTTACCTTACTGCATGACGTCTGATTGTGTTACTTGTCATTACCTTACTGCATGATGTCTGATTGTGTTACTTGTCATTACCTTACTGCATGACGTCTGATTGTTTTACTTGTCATTACCTTACTGCATGAGATCTGATTGTGTAACTTGTCATTACCTTACCGCATGACGTCTGATTGTGTTACTTGTCATTACCTTACTGCATGACGACTGATTGTGTTACTTGTCATTACCTTACTGCATGCTGTCTGATTGTGTTACTTGTCATTAACTTACTGCATGACGTCTGATTGTGTTACTTGTCATTACTTTACAGCATGGTGTCTGATTGTGTCACTTGTCATTAACTTACTGCATGACTTATGATTGTGTTACTTGTCATTACCTTACTGCATGACATCTGATTGTGTTACTTGTCATTACCTTACTGCATGACGTGTGATTGTGTTACTTGTCATTACCTTACTGCATGACATCTGATTGTGTTAGTCGTCATTACCTTACCGCATGACTTATGATTGTTTTACTTGTCATTACCGTACTGCATGACATCTGATTGTGTTACTTGTCATTACCTTAATGCATGACGTCTGATTGTGTTACTTGTCATTACCTTAATGCATGACATCTGATTGTGTCACTTGTCATTACCTTACTGCATGACGTCTGATTGTGTTACTTGTCATTACCTTAATGCATGACGTCTGATCGTGTTACTTGTCATTACCTTACTGCACGACATCTGATTGTATTACTTGTCATTACCTTACAGCATGATGTCTGATTGTATTACTTATCATTACCTTACTGCATGATGTCTGATTGTGTTACTTGTCATTACTTACTGCATGACTTCTGATTGTGTTACTAGTCATTACCTTACTGCATAATGTCTGATTGTGTTACTTGTCATTACCTTACTGCATGACGTGTGATTGTGTTACTTGTCATTACCTTACTGCATAACTTATGATTGTGTTACTTGTCATTACCTTACTGCATGACGTCTGATTGTATTACTTGTCATTACCATACTGCATGACTTCTGATTGTGTTACTTGTCATTACCTTACTGCATGACTTATGATTGTGTTACTTGTCATTACCTTACTGTATGATATCTGATTGTGTTACTTGTCATTACCTTACTGCATGACGTCTGATTGTGTTACTTGTCATTACCTTACTGCATGAAGTGTGATTGTGTTACTTGTAATTACCTTACTGCATGACGTGTGATTGTGCTACTTGTCATTACCTTACTGCATGACGTCTGATTGTGTTACTTGTCATTCTCTTATTCCATGACTTATGATTGTGTTACTTGTCATTACCTTACTGCATGATGTCTGATTGTGTTATTTGTCATTACCTTACTGCATGACGTGTGATTGTGTTACTTGTCATTACCTTACTGCATGACTTCTGATTGTGTTACTTGTTATTACCTTACTGCATGACATCTGATTGTGTTACTTGTCATTACCTTGCTGCATCATGTCTGATTGTGTTACTTGTCATTACCTTACTGCATGACTTATGATTGTGTTCCTTGTCATTTCTTACTGCATGACATCTGATTGTGTTACTTGTCATTACCTTACTGCATGATGTCTGATTGTGTTACTTGTCATTACCTTACTGCATGATTTCTGATTGTGTTACTTGTCATTACCTTACTGCATGACATCTGATTTTGTTACTTGTCAATACCTTACTGCATGATGTCCGATTGTGTTACTTGTCATTACCTTACTGCATGATGTCTGATTGTGTTACTTGTCATTACCTTACTGCATGACATCTGATTTTGTTACTTGTCACTACCTTACTGCATGATGTCTGATTGTGTTACTTGTCATTACCTTACTTCATGACGTCTGATTGTGTTACTTGTCATTACCTTACTGCATGATGTCTGATTGTATTACTTGTCATTACCTTACTGCATGATGTCTGATTGTGTTACTTGTCATTACTTTACTGCATGACGTCTGATTGTGTTACTTGTCATTACCTTACTTCATGACGTCTGATTGTGTTACTTGTTATTACCTTACTGCATGATGTCTGATTGTGTTACTTGTCATTACCTTAGTCCATGACTTATGATTGTGTTACTTGTCATTATCTTACTGTATGACGTCTGATTGTGTTACTTGTCATTACCTTACTGCATGATATCTGATTGTGTTATTTGTCATTACCTTAGTCCTTGACTTATGATTGTCTTACTTGTCATTACCTTACTGTATGACATCTGATTATATTACTTGTCATTACCTTACTGCATGACGTGTGATTGTGTTACTTGTCATTACCTTTCTGCATGACATCCGATTGAGTTTCTTGTAATTACCTTACTGCATGACGTCTGATTGTGTTACTTGTCATTACCTTACTGCATGACGACTGATTGTGTTACTTGTCATTACCTTTCTGCATGACATCTGATTGTGTTACTTGTCATTACCTTACTGCATGATGTCTGATTGTGTTACTTGTCATTACCTTTCTGCATGACATCTGATTGTGTTACTTGTCATTACCTTACTGCAAAATGTCTGATTGTGTTACTTGTTATTAAGTTACTGCATGAAGTCTGATTGTGTTACTTGTCATTACCTTACTGCCTGACTTATGACTGTGTTACTTGTCATGACGTCTGATTGTGTTACTTTTCATTACCTTACTCCATGACTTATGATTGTGTTACTTGTCATTACGTTACTGCATGGTGTCTGATTGTGTTACTTGTCATTACCTTACTGTATGACGCCTGATTGTGTTACTTGTCATTACCTTACTGCATGACGCCTGATTGTGTCACTTGTTATTACCTTACTGCATGACATCTGATTGTGTTACTTGTCATTACCTTACTGCATGACATCTGATTGTGTTACTTGTCATTACCTTACTTCATGACGTCTGATTGTGTTACTTGTCATTACCTTACTGCATGACGTCTGATTGTGTTACTTGTCATTACCTTACTGCATGACGTCTGATTGTATTACTTGTCATTACCTTACTGCATGATGTCTGATTGTGTTACTTGTCATTACTTTACTGCATGACGTCTGATTGTGTTACTTGTCATTACCTTACTTCATGACGTCTGATTGTGTTACTTGTCATTACCTTACTGCATGATGTCTGATTGTGTTACTTGTCATTACCTTAGTCCATGACTTATGATTGTGTTACTTGTCATTATCTTACTGTATGACGTCTGATTGTGTTACTTGTCATTACCTTACTGCATGATATCTGATTGTGTTATTTGTCATTACCTTAGACCTTGACTTATGATTGTCTTACTTGTCATTACCTTACTGTATGACGTCTGATTATATTACTTGTCATTACCTTACTGCATGACGTGTGATTGTGTTACTTGTCATTACCTTTCTGCATGACATCTGATTGAGTTTCTTGTCATTACCTTACTGCATGACGTCTGATTGTGTTACTTGTCATTACCTTACTGCATGACGTCTGATTTTGTTACTTGTCATTACCTTTCTGCATGACATCTGATTGTGTTACTTGTCATTACCTTACTGCATGATGTCTGATTGTGTTACTTGTCATTACCTTTCTGAATGACATCTGATTGTGTTACTTGTCATTACCTTACTGCATGACATCTGATTGTGTTACTTGTTATTAAGTTACTGCATGAAGTCTGATTGTGTTACTTGTCATTACCTTACTGCCTGACTTATGACTGTGTTACTTGTCATGACGTCTGATTGTGTTACTTTTCATTACCTTACTCCATGACTTATGATTGTGTTACTTGTCATTACGTTACTGCATGGTGTCTGATTGTGTTACTTGTCATTACCTTACTGTATGATGTCTGATTGTGTTACTTGTCATTACCTTACTGCATGACGTCTGATTGTGTCACTTGTCATTACCTTACTGCATGACATCTGATTGTGTTACTTGTCATTACCTTACTGCATGACATCTGATTGTGTTACTTGTCATTACCTTACTGCATAACTTATGATTGTGTTACTTGTCCTTACCTTTGTCTATGACTTATGATTGTGTTACTTGTCATTACCTTACTGTAAGACGTCTGATTGTGTTTCTTGTCATTACCTTACTGCATGATGTCTGATTGTGTTACCTGTCATTACATTACTGCATGACGTGTGATTGTGATACTTGTCATTACCTTACTGCATGATGTCTGATTGTACTTGTCATTACCTTACTGCATGACGTCTGATTGTATTACTTGTCATTACCTTACTGCATGATGTCTGATTGTGTTACTTGTCATTACCTTACTGCATGACATCTGATTGCATTACTTGTCATTACCTTACTGCATGATGTCTGATTGTGTTACTTGTCATTACCTTATTGCAAGACGTCTGATTGTGTTACTTGTCATTACCTTACTGCATCACGTCTGATTGTGTTACTTGTCATTACCTTACTGCATGACATGTCATTGTGTTACTTGTCATTACCTTAATGCATGACGTCGGATTGTGTTACTTGTCATTACCTAACTGCATGACGTGTGATTGTGTTACTTGTCATTACCTTACTGCATGACGTCTGTTTGTGCTACTTGTCATTACCTTACTGCATGATGTCTGATTGTGTTACTTGTCATTACCTTTCTGCATGACCTCTGATTGTGTTACTTGTCATTACCTTACTGCATGACGTCTGATTGTGTTACTTGTCATTACCTTATTCCATGACTTATGATTGTGTTACTTGTCATTACCTTACTGTATGACATCTAATTGTGTTACTTTTCATTACCTTACTGCATGATGTCTGATTGTGTTATTTGTCATTACCTTACTGCATGACGTGTGATTGTGTTACTTGTCATTACCTTACTGCATGACGTCTGATTGTGTTACTGGTTATTACCTTACTGCATGACATCTGATTGTGTTACTTGTCATTACCTTACTACATCACGTCTGATTGTGTTACTTGTCATTACCTTACTGCATGACGTCTGATTGTGTTACTTGTCATTACCTTACTGGATGAATTCTGATTGTGTTACTTGTCATTACCTTACTGCATAACGTCTGATTGTGTTACTTGTCATTACCTTATTGCATGACGTCTGATTGAATTACTTGTCATTACCTTACTGCATGATGTCTGCTTGTGTTACTTGTCATTACCTTTCTGCATGATGTCTGATTGTGTTACTTGTCATTACCTTACTGCATGATGTCTGATTGTGTTACTTGTCATTACCTTACTGCATGATGTCTGATTGTGTTACTTGTCATTACCTTACTGCATGATGTCTGATTGTGTTACTTGTCATTACCTTACTAAACTTCTCTTTGCACTAGTATTCCACATGAGGCTGGTATTTCAGCCATAGCATTTTGGTTAGATCAATCTCAGCTTTATAATACAGGATTTAACAACTTTCTAATCAAAATGGTTGAATACGTACTAACTTAAAATGTTTTTTTCTTTGAGGGTCAGCCATATTGGCAAACAAGGGGGACGGCCATGGGGGCATCTTTTGCCCCAATTTATGGACCTCTTCATGGTTTTTTTTGAGCAGATATATATATATGACACTTGTAATAACAAATATTTGGCTGAATTGGATATCTGGAGGAGATATCTAGATGATTGTTGGATGGTGTGGCAGGGAGATTTTATTTGGCTCAGGAGTTTGTCAAATACCTGAATAATAATCCAAGGGATATTCACTTTACTTTGGATATGCAATACCAAGAGATTGTTTTTCTGGATGTTATGATAACTCGACAAATGGATCATACTCTGGCCACAAGAGTGCATAGAAAATTTCCGCAATACAACACTCTTTTACATGCCTCTAGTAATCATCCCGTCACATCATCAACAACATCCCCAAATCCCAATTTATACGCATTAAACGTATCTGCTCATTGGTCAAATCCAATGAAGAATGTCAACAGGATCTTTGTGACAGATTCACATACAGAGGATATAACAAATCTTGTATTCATCATGCTATCAATGAGGTTAAACAGATGACTCGGTCAGAGCTCTTAAAATACCAAAATGAACAAGATGCCTCTAATATTTCCAGAAACCAACCCATCAGATTTACAACTACTTTTGGAAGCAATGCATCTTGGTTTAGTGATGTAGTGAATAACCATTGGGGTATATTACGGGCACATGAATTTTTGTCTGATATCCTACCAGAAAAATGTGCATTTTCATATCGTAAAGGATGGACAATTAATTCACATTTGACATACTATAAAAAACTTCATCCAACTACATCTTTACAAACTAATTAGTTTGGTGATCCACTAATTGGTTAATTCCCTTGTGGTCACTGCAGTGCATGCAGATATATGGCTAAGAGTAAAGAATTCAGCAGTTCCAACACCTCGCAAATATTTCAGATCAGGGTGTTTGGTAATTGCAGCAAAGATTGGGTAGTATATTTAGCCACCTGTACATGCTTTTCATTTTATGTAGGCCAAACATCTAGACCACTGAGATTCCATATTAGTGAACATCTTAGTGCCATTAGAACAAAGAAATTAGCCAATGCTTTATACAAACATACTTTAATACATAAAACGGCACAATTCCAATTTGTCATCATTGACAAAATTCAGTTACCTAGGATATCTAAAGCTGGCTGGCATGATAAGCTTAATAAAATGGAATCTTTATGTATTACCAGGTTGGGGGCTTTGCTTAAACCTGGTCTAAATGAATGCTAAATTTATTTAAGAGGCATTCATGCTGGCTGTATAATTAGTTCATTTGATTGAGATTATACATAAATTTGTTATGTTTATTTTGACACATGACTCTTAAGAGAGATATATATGTTATTTAATATATATATATATATATATATTTTTTAGCATTTGTTCATTATGATTTTATACTTTTAGTTTTTTTGTGTATATACCTTTAAGGTTACAATATATAAGGCATATGAGAATGCAACATTTTTCAAACATTTTCTTTTTGCAGTGAAGAAGGCTATTGTGAGGCCGAAACCAGTTTGCAATGCTTTATATTATTTTGCCACAAGAAAAGATATTTCTGCTTGCCATCTACCATGTGCTGGCTCATTTTGTGTGATTGCATTACCTTACTAAATGACATCTGATTGTGTTACTTGTCATTACTTACTGCAAGACGTATGATTGTGCTACTTGTCATTACCTTACTGCATGACGTCTGATTGTGTTACTTGCCATTACCTTACTGCATGACATCTGATCGTGTTACTTGTCATTACCTTACAGCATGACTTATGATTGTATTACTTTTCAATACCTTACTGCATGACGTCTAATTGTGTTACTTGTCATTACCTTACTGCATGACGTCTGATTGTGTTACTTGTCATTACCTTACTGCATGACGTCTGATTGTGTTACTTGTCATTACCTTACTGCATGACGTCTGATTGTGTTACTTGTCATTACCGTACTGCATGAAGTCTGATTGTGTTACTTGTCATTACCCTAATGCATGACATCTGATTGAGTTACTTCTCATTACCTTAATGCATGACATCTGATTGTGTTACTTGTCATTACCTTACTGCATGACGTCTGATTGTGTTACTTGTCAATACCTTACTGCATGACGTCTGATCGTGTTACTTGTCATTACCTTACTGCATGACGTCTGATTGTGTTACTTGTCATTACCTTACTGCATGATGTCTGATTGTGTTACTTGTCATTACCTTACTGCATGACATCTGATTGTGTTACTTGTCATTACCTACTGCATGACGTCCGATAGTGTTACTTGTCATTACCTTACTGCATAACTTATGATTATGTTACTTGTCATTACCTTACTGCATGACATCTGATTGTGTTACTTGTCATTACCTTACTGCATGATTTATGATTGTGTTACTTGTCATTACCTTACTGCATGACGTCTGATTGTGTTACTTGTCATTACCTTACTGGATGAAATCTGATTGTGTTACTTGTCATTACCTTACTGCATGATGTCTGATTGTGTTACTTGTCATTACCTTACTGCATGACGTCTGATTGTATTACTTGTCATTACCTTACTGCATGACGTCTGATTGTGTTACTTGTCATTACCTTACTGCATGATGTCTGATTGTGTTACTTGTCATTACCTTACTGCATGACGTCTGATTGTTTTACTTGTCATTACCTTACTGCATGAGATCTGATTGTGTAACTTGTCATTACCTTACCGCATGACGTCTGATTGTGTTACTTGTCATTACCTTACTGCATGACGACTGATTGTGTTACTTGTCATTACCTTACTGCATGCTGTCTGATTGTGTTACTTGTCATTAACTTACTGCATGACGTCTGATTGTGTTACTTGTCATTACTTTACAGCATGGTGTCTGATTGTGTCACTTGTCATTAACTTACTGCATGACTTATGATTGTGTTACTTGTCATTACCTTACTGCATGACATCTGATTGTGTTACTTGTCATTACCTTACTGCATGACGTGTGATTGTGTTACTTGTCATTACCTTACTGCATGACGTCTGATTGTGTTAGTCATCATTACCTTACCGCATGACTTATGATTATTTTACTTGTCATTACCGTACTGCATGACGTCTGATTGTGTTAGTTGTCATTACCTTAATGCATGACGTCTGATTGTGTTACTTGTCATTACCTTAATGCATGACATCTGATTGTGTCACTTGTCATTACCTTACAGCATGACGTCTGATTGTGTTACTTGTCATTACCTTAATGCATGACGTCTGATCGTGTTACTTGTCATTACCTTACTGCATGACATCTGATTGTATTACTTGTCATTACCTTACAGCATGATGTCTGATTGTATTACTTATCATTACCTTACTGCATGATGTCTGATTGTGTTACTTGTCATTACTTACTGCATGACTTCTGATTGTGTTACTAGTCATTACCTTACTGCATAATGTCTGATTGTGTTACTTGTCATTACCTTACTGCATGACGTGTGATTGTGTTACTTGTCATTACCTTACTGCATAACTTATGATTGTGTTACTTGTCATTACCTTACTGCATGACGTCTGATTGTATTACTTGTCATTACCTTACTGCATGACTTCTGATTGTGTTACTTGTCATTACCTTACTGCATGACTTATGATTGTGTTACTTGTCATTACCTTACTGTATGATATCTGATTGTGGTACTTTTCATTACCTTACTGCATGACGTCTGATTGTGTTACTTGTCATTACCTTACTGCATGAAGTGTGATTGTGTTACTTGTAATTACCTTACTGCATGACGTGTGATTGTGCTACTTGTCATTACCTTACTGCATGACGTCTGATTGTGTTACTTGTCATTCTCTTATTCCATGACTTATGATTGTGTTACTTGTCATTACCTTACTGCATGATGTCTGATTGTGTTATTTGTCATTACCTTACTGCATGACGTGTGATTGTGTTACTTGTCATTATCTTACTGCATGACGTCTGATTGTGTTACTTGTTATTACCTTACTGCATGACATCTGATTGTGTTACTTGTCATTACCTTACTGCATGATGTCTGATTGTGTTACTTGTCATTACCTTACTGCATGATTTCTGATTGTGTTACTTGTCATTACCTTACTGCATGACATCTGATTTTGTTACTTGTCAATACCTTACTGCATGATGTCCGATTGTGTTACTTGTCATTACCTTACTGCATGATGTCTGATTGTGTTACTTGTCATTACCTTACTGCATGACATCTGATTTTGTTACTTGTCACTACCTTACTGCATGATGTCTGATTGTATTACTTGTCATTACCTTACTGCATGTCATCTGATTGTGTTACTTGTCAATACTTTACTGCATGATGTCTGATTGTGTTACTTGTCATTACCTTACTTCATGACGTCTGATTGTGTTACTTGTCATTACCTTACTGCATGATGTCTGATTGTATTACTTGTCATTACCTTACTGCATGATGTCTGATTGTGTTACTTGTCATTACTTTACTGCATGATGTCTGATTGTGTTACTTGTCATTACCTTACTTCATGACGTCTGATTGTGTTACTTGTTATTACCTTACTGCATGATGTCTGATTGTTTTACTTGTCATTACCTTAGTCCATGACTTATGATTGTGTTACTTGTCATTATCTTACTGTATGACGTCTGATTGTGTTACTTGTCATTACCTTACTGCATGATATCTGATTGTGTTATTTGTCATTACCTTAGTCCTTGACTTATGATTGTCTTACTTGTCATTACCTTACTGTATGACATCTGATTATATTACTTGTCATTACCTTACTGCATGACGTGTGATTGTGTTACTTGTCATTACCTTTCTGCATGACATCCGATTGAGTTTCTTGTCATTACCTTACTGCATGACGTCTGATTGTGTTACTTGTCATTACCTTACTGCATGACGTCTGATTGTGTTACTTGTCATTACCTTTCTGCATGACATCTGATTGTGTTACTTGTCATTACCTTTACCCATGATTGTGTTACTTGTCATTACCTTTCTGCATGACATCTGATTGTGTTACTTGTCATTACCTTACTGCAAAATGTCTGATTGTGTTACTTGTTATTAAGTTACTGCATGAAGTCTGATTGTGTTACTTGTCATTACCTTACTGCCTGACTTATGACTGTGTTACTTGTCATGATGGCGCCTGATTGTGTTACTTTTCATTACCTTACTCCATGACTTATGATTGTGTTACTTGTCATTACGTTACTGCATGGTGTCTGATTGTGTTACTTGTCATTACCTTACTGTATGACGTCTGATTGTGTTACTTGTCATTACCTTACTGCATGACGCCTGATTGTGTCACTTGTTATTACCTTACTGCATGACATCTGATTGTGTTACTTGTCATTACCTTACTGCATGACATCTGATTGTGTTACTTGTCATTACCTTACTTCATGACGCCTGATTGTATTACTTGCCATTACCTTACTGCATAATGCCTGATTGTGTTACTTGTCATTACCTTACTGCATGACGTCTGATTGTATTACTTGTCATTACCTTACTGCATGATGTCTGATTGTGTTACTTGTCATTACTTTACTGCATGACGTCTGATTGTGTTACTTGTCATTACCTTACTTCATGACGTCTGATTGTGTTACTTGTCATTACCTTACTGCATGATGTCTGATTGTGTTACTTGTCATTACCTTAGTCCATGACTTATGATTGTGTTACTTGTCATTATCTTACTGTATGACGTCTGATTGTGTTACTTGTCATTACCTTACTGCATGATATCTGATTGTGTTATTTGTCATTACCTTAGACCTTGACTTATGATTGTCTTACTTGTCATTACCTTACTGTATGACGTCTGATTATATTACTTGTCATTACCTTACTGCATGACGTCTGATTTTGTTACTTGTCATTACCTTTCTGCATGACATCTGATTGTGTTACTTGTCATTACCTTACTGCCTGACTTATGACTGTGTTACTTGTCATGACGTCTGATTGTGTTACTTTTCATTACCTTACTCCATGACTTATGATTGTGTTACTTCTCATTACGTTACTGCATGGTGTCTGATTGTGTTACTTGTCATTACCTTACTGTATGACGTCTGATTGTGTTACTTGTCATTACCTTACTGCATGACGTCTGATTGTGTCACTTGTCATTACCTTACTGCATGACATCTGATTGTGTTACTTGTCATTACCTTACTGCATGACATCTGATTGTGCTACTTGTCATTACCTTACTGCATAACTTATGATTGTGTTACTTGTCCTTACCTTTGTCTATGACTTATGATTGTGTTACTTGTCATTACCTTACTGTAAGACGTCTGATTGTGTTTCTTGTCATTACCTTACTGCATGATGTCTGATTGTGTTGCCTGTCATTACATTACTGCATGACGTGTGATTGTGATACTTGTCATTACCTTACTGCATGATGTCTGATTGTACTTGTCATTACCTTACTGCATGACGTCTGATTGTATTACTTGTCATTACCTTACTGCATGATGTCTGATTGTGTTACTTGTCATTACCTTACTGCATGACATCTGATTGCATTACTTGTCATTACCTTACTGCTTGATGTCTGATTGTGTTACTTGTCATTACCTTATTGCAAGACGTCTGATTGTGTTACTTGTCATTACCTTACTGCACAACGTCTGATTGTGTTACTTGTCATTACCTTACTGCATGACATGTCATTGTGTTACTTGTCATTACCTTACTGCATGACGTCTGATTGTGTTACTTGTCATTACCTTACTGCATGACGTCTGATTGTGTTACTTGTCATTACCTTACTGCATGACGTCTGATTGTGTTACATCTGATTGTGTTACTTGTCATTACCTTACTGCATGATGTCTGATTGCGTTACTTGTCATTACCTTACTGCATGACGTCTGATTGTGTTACTTGTCATTACCTTACTGCATGACATCTGATTGTGTTACTTGTCATTACCTTACTGCATGACGTCTGATTGTGTTACTTGTCATTACCTTACTGCATGACATCTGATTGTGTTACTTGTCATTACCTTACTGCATGATGTCTGATTGTGTTACTTGTCATTACCTTACTGCATGACATCTGATTGTGTTACTTGTCATTACCTTACTGCATGACATCTGATTGTGTTACTTGTCATTACCTTACTGCATGACTTATGACTGTGTTACTTGTCATTACCTTACTGCATGACATCTGATTGTGTTACTTGTCATTACCTTACTGCATGATGTCTGATTGTGTTACTTGTCATTACCTCACTGCATGACGTCTGATTGTGTTACTTGTCATTACCTTACTGAATGACGACTGATTGTGTTACTTGTCATTACCTTACTGCATGATGTCTGATTGTGTTACTTGTCATTACCTTAATGCATGACATCTGATTGTGTTACTTGTCATTATCTTACTGCATGACGTCTGATTGTGTTACTTGTCATTACCTTACTGCATGATGTCTGATTGTGTTACTTGTCATTACCTTACTGCATGACTTATGATTGTGTTACTTGTCATTACCTTACTGCATGACGTCTGATTGTGTTACTTGTCATTACCTTACTGCATGACGTCTGATTGTGTTACTTGTCATTACCTTACTGCATGACTTATGATTGTGTTACTTGTCATTACCTTACTGCATGACGACTGATTGTCTTACTTGTCATTACCTTACTGCATGACATCTGATTGTGTTACTTGTCATTACCTTACTGCATGATGTCTGATTGTGTTACTTGTCATTACCTTACTGCATGACATCTGATTGTGTTACTTGTCATTACCTTACTGCATGATGTCTGATTGTGTTACTTGTCATTACCTTACTGCATGACATCTGATTGTGTTACTTGTCATTACCTTACTGCATGACGTCTGATTGTGTTACTTGTCATTACCTTACTGCATGACGTCTGATTGTGTTACTTGTCATTACCTTACTGCATGACGTGTGATTGTGTTACTTGTCATTACCTTACTGCATGACACCTGATTGTGTTACTTGTCATTACCTTACTGCATGACGTCTGATTGTGTTACTTGTCATTACCTTACTGCATGACGTCTGATTGTGTTACTTGTCATTAACTTTCTGCATGACATCTGGTTGTGTTACTTGTCATTACCTTACTGCATGATGTCTGATTGTGTTACTTGTCATTACCTTTCTGCATGACATCTGATTGTGTTACTTGTCATTACCTTACTGCATGACGTCTGATTGTGTTACTTGTCATTACCTTACTGCATGACATCTGACTGTGTTACTTGTCATTACCTTACTGCATGACATCTGATTGTGTTACTTGTCATTACCTTACTGCATGACATCTGATTGTGTTACTTGTCATTACCTTACTGCATGACATCTGATTGTGTTACTTGTCATTACCTTACTGCATGATGTCTGATTGTGTTACTTGTCATTACCTTACTGCATGATGTCTGATTGTGTTACTTGTCATTACCTTACTGCATGACATCTGATTGTGTTACTTGTCATTACCTTACTGCATTATGTCTGATTGCGTTACTTGTCATTACCTTACTGCATGACATCTGATTGTGTTACTTGTCATTACCTTAATGCATGATGTCTGATTGTGTTACTTGTCATTACCTTAATGCATGACGTCTGATTGTGTTACTTGTCATTACCTTACTGCATGATGTCTGATTGTGTTACTTGTCATTACCTTACTGCATGATGTCTGATTGTGTTACTTGTCATTCCCTTACTGCATGATGTCTGATTGTATTTGTCATTACCTTACTGCATGACGTCTGATTGTGTTACTTGTCTTTACCTTACTGCATGACGTCTGATTGTGTTACTTGTCATTACCTTACTGCATGACATCTGATTGTGTTACTTGTCATTACCTTACTGCATGACGTCTGATTGTGTTACTTGTCATTACCTTACTGCATGATGTCTGATTGTGTTACTTGTCATTACCTTACTGCATGATGTCTGATTGTGTTACTTGTCATTACCTTACTGCATGACGTCTGATTGTGTTACTTGTCATTACCTTACTGCATGATGTCTGATTGTGTTACTTGTCATTACCTTACTGCATGACATCTGATTGTGTTACTTGTCATTACCTTACTGCATGACGTCTGATTGTGTTACTTGTCATTACCTTACTGCATGACATCTGATTGTGTTACTTGTCATTACCTTACTGCATGACATCTGATTGTGTTACTTGTTATTACCTTACTGCATGACATCTGATTGTGTTACTTGTCATTACCTTACTGCATTATGTCTGATTGCGTTACTTGTCATTACCTTACTGCATGACATCTGATTGTGTTACTTGTCAATACCTTACTGCATGATGTCTGATTGTGTTACTTGTCATTACCTTACTGCATGATGTCTGATTGTGTTACTTGTCATTACCTTACTGCATGACGTCTGATTGTGTTACTTGTCATTACCTTACTGCATGACATCTGATTGTGTTACTTGTCATTACCTTACTGCATGATGTCTGATTGTGTTACTTGTCATTACCTTACTAAATGATGTCTGATTATCTTACTTGTCAATACTTTACTGCATTACATCTGATTGTGTTACTTGTCATTACCTTACTGCATGACGTCTGATTGTGTTACTTGTCATTACCTTACTGCATGATGTCTGATTGTGTTACTTGTCATTACCTTACTGCATGACATCTGATTGTGTTACTTGTCATTATCTTACTGCATGATGTCTGATTGTGTTACTTGTCATTACCTTACTGCATGACATCTGATTGTGTTACTTGTCATTACCTTACTGCATGACGTCTGATTGTGTTACTTGTCATTACCTTACTGCATGACATCTGATTGTGTTACTTGTCATTACCTTACTGCATGATGTCTGATTGTGTTACTTGTCATTACCTTACTGCATGATGTCTGATTGTGTTACTTGTCATTACCTTACTGCATGACATCTGATTGTGTTACTTGTCATTACCTTACTGCATGATGTCTGATTGTGTTACTTGTCAATACTTTACTGCATTACATCTGATTGTGTTACTTGTCATTACCTTACTGCATGACATCTGATTGTGTTACTTGTCATTATCTTAATGCATGATGTCTGATTGTGTTACTTGTCATTACCTTACTGCATGATGTCTGATTGTGTTACTTGTCATTACCTTACTGCATGATGTCTGATTGTGTTACTTGTCATTACCTTACTGCATGACATCTGATTGTGTTACTTGTCATTACCTTACTGCATCATGTCTGATTGTGTTACTTGTCATTACCCTACTGCATGCAATGTCTGATTGTGTTACTTGTCATTACCTTACTGCATGACGTCTGATTGTGTTACTTGTCATTACCTTACTGCATGATGTCTGATTGTGTTACTTGTCATTACCTTACTGCATGATGTCTGATTGTGTTACTTGTCATTACCTTACTGCATGACGTCTGATTGTGTTACTTGTCATTACCTTACTGCATGATGTCTGATTGTGTTACTTGTCATTACCTTACTGCATGACTTATGATTGTGTTACTTGTCATTACCTTACTGCATGATGTCTGATTGCGTTACTTGTCATTACCTTACTGCATGACATCTGATTGTGTTACTTGTCATTACCTTACTGCATGACATCTGATTGTGTTACTTGTCATTACCTTACTGCATGACACCTGATTGTGTTACTTGTCATTACCTTACTGCATGAAGTGTGATTGTGTTACTTGTCATTACCTTACTGCATGACGTCTGATTATATTACTTGTGATTACCTTACTGCATGACATCTGATTGTGTTACTTGTCATTACCTTACTGCATGACATCTGATTGTGTTACTTGTCATTACCTTACTGCATGATGTCTGATTGTGTTACTTGTCATTACCTTACTGCATGATGTCTGATTGTGTTACTTGTCATTACCTTACTGCATGATGTCTGATTGTGTTACTTGTCATTACCTTACTGCATGATGTCTGATTGTGTTACTTGTCATACTGACGTCTGATTGTGTTACTTGTCATTACCTTACTGCATGACGTCTGATTGTGTTACTTGTCATTACCTTACTGCATGACGTCTGATTGTGTTACTTGTCATTACCTTACTGCATGATGTCTGATTGTGTTACTTGTCATTACCTTACTGCATGACATCTGATTGTGTTACTTGTCATTACCTTACTGCATGACGTCTGATTGTGTTACTTGTCATTACCTTACTGCATGACGTCTGATTGTGTTACTTGTCATTACCTTACTGCATGATGTCTGATTGTGTTACTTGTCATTACCTTACTGCATGACATCTGATTGTGTTACTTGTCATTACCTTACTGCATGACATCTGATTGTGTTACTTGTCATTACCTTACTGCATGATGTCTGATTGTGTTACTTGTCATTACCTTTCTGCATGACATCTGATTGTGTTACTTGTCATTACCTTACTGCATGACGTCTGATTGTGTTACTTGTCATTACCTTACTGCATGACATCTGATTGTGTTACTTGTCATTACCTTACTGCATGACATCTGATTGTGTTACTTGTCATTACCTTACTGCATGACATCTGATTGTGTTACTTGTCATTACCTTACTGCATGATGTCTGATTGTGTTACTTGTCATTACCTTACTGCATGACATCTGATTGTGTTACTTGTCATTACCTTACTGCATGATGTCTGATTGTGTTACTTGTCATTACCTTACTGCATGACATCTGATTGTGTTACTTGTCATTACCTTACTGCATGACATCTGATTGTGTTACTTGTCATTACCTTACTGCATGATGTCTGATTGTGTTACTTGTCATTACCTTACTGCATGACATCTGATTGTGTTACTTGTCATTACCTTACTGCATGACGTCTGATTGTGTTACTTGTCATTACCTTACTGCATGATGTCTGATTGTGTTACTTGTCATTACCTTACTGCATGACGTCTGATTGTGTTACTTGTCATTACCTTACTGCATGATGTCTGATTGTGTTACTTGTCATTACCTTACTGCATGACGTCTGATTGTGTTACTTGTCATTACCTTACTGCATGACGTTTGATTGTATTACTTGCCATTACCTTACTGCATGTCGTCTGATTGTGTTACTTGTCATTACCTTACTGCATGACGTCTGATAGTGTTACTTGTCATTACATTACTGCATGACGTCTGATTGTGTTACTTGTCATTACCTTACTACATGACGTTTGATTGTATTACTTGCCATTACCTTACTGCATAATGCCCAATTGTGTTACTTGTCATTACCTTACAGCATGACGTGTGATGGTATTACTTGTCATTACCTTACTGCATGTCGTTGTGTTACTAAACACCAGTCTTTATATGATGACACCTCTCTACATACCAGCACAAGCAAAATTACCTCTTACTTATTATTGTGTGCATATCAATATACCTATTATTAGTGAACTATTTAATAACTAATTGAATTACTAACAAACATCATATGGGTTTTACTTATAACTACTTTTGTCATTACCTTACTCAGTAGTGTGCATTGTTGTCTTACATAGTTTTAAACATTCCTCTGTATTAACATACTACCAATGTTGTGCTACATCTTCTTATTCATCTTTGTACCTATATTCATAGCTCTATTCAGTAAGAATCGTCCTACTAATATGACAATAGGAAATACCTCTATAATAGCTAAAATTTACAATGTACTTATGTCTTGTAAATACTATTTTGTAGTGTGGAGCTTTTCTCCCCGGGCCTCCACTGAAAATGGACATGTATCCAGTTGGACCAGCCCGGTCAACAAATGTAAAATAAAATAAAAAATAAATAAATAAATATGTCGTCTGATTGTGTTACTTTTCATTACTTTACTGCATGATGTCTTATTGTGTTACTTGTCATTACCTTACTGCATGATGTCTGATTGTGTTACTTGTCATTACCGTACTGCATGATGTCTGATTGTGTTACTTGTCATTTCCTTACTGCATGACGTCTGATTGTGTTACTTGTCATTACCTTACTGCATGACATCTGATTGTGTTACTTGTCATTACCTTTCTGCATGACGTCTGATTGTATTACTTGTCATTACCTTACTGCATGACATCTGATTGTGTTACCTATCAATACCTTAGTGCATGTCATCTGATTGTGTTACTTGTCATTACCTTACTGCATGAGGTCTGATTGTATTACTGTTCATTACATTACTGCATGATGTCTGATTGTGTTACTTGTCATTACCTTACTGCATAACGTCTGATTGTGTTATTTGTCATTACCTTACTGCATGACGTCTGATTGTGTTACTTGTCATTACCTTACTTTATGACGTCTGATTGTGTTACTTGTCATTACCTTACTGCATGACGTCTGATTGTATTACTTGTCATTACCTTACTGCATGACTTATGATTGTGTTATTTGTCATTACCTTACTGCATAATGTCTGATTGTGTTACTTGTCATTACCTTACTGCATGACGTCTGATTGTATTACTTGTCATTACCTTACTGCATGACTTATGATTGTGTTACTTGTCATTACCTTACTGCATGACGTCTGATTGTGTTACTTGTCATTACCTTACTGCTTGACATCTGATTGTATTACTTGTCATTACCTTACTTCATAACGTCTGATTGTGTTACTTGTCATTACCTTACTGCATGACTTATGATTGTGTTACTTGTCATTACCTTACTGCATGATTTATGATTGTGTTACTTGTCATTACCTTACTGCTTGACATCTGATTGTGTTACTTGTCATTACCATACTGCATGACATCTGATTGTGTTACTTGTCATTACCTTACTGCATCATGTCTGATTGTGTTACTTGTCATTACCTTACTGCATGACTTATGATTGTGTTCCTTGTCATTTCTTACTGCATGACATCTGATTGTGTTACTTGTCATTACCTTACTGTATGATGTCTGATTGTGTTACTTGTCATTACCTTACTGCATGACGTCTGATTGTGTTACTTGTCATTACCTTACTGCATGACGTCTGATTGTGTTACTTATTACCTTTCTGCATGACTTGTGATTGTATTGCTTATCATCAAGCTTTGACGAGTTTTGAAGTCTGCATTTATCAGCTGAAGTCCCATTAAACAGACACTTGACATACACTAAGAGACTTACGAAGCACTAATTGGTAACAATAAATCTGTTTTCTCCGTAATAAGTGAATGATAGACTGGTCGGTACATCTATATTTTCAATTCATATCGAAATACAAGTGTGCTAAATCTGTAATTAAGATTAAATATTTTGGTTAATAAGCTCTTCAAACTTCTCCCAAGCATTTTGCTTAAAGTACGGGTAAATTTCTATATATTTATTCCACTCAATAAGATGTTCCTTCCCCTTGCAATGGTAGTGTCTTCAAAAATATTTGCCTCTGTTATCTGATGTTGGTTTTCTGTTTTAAATAATGTTGTCTGCAGATACCTCTTCCACTGTGCAGTTATGTTCATCTGAACTTTTTGTTTTGCATCTGCAGTCTGCATCCAATTACCTCCTCCTAGAGAGTGGTCCTGCTTTTTGGATAGCCGTTGCCCACCAAAATATAGAATATAGGAAACTCATCATTTACCTGCTTTGTTATCAGAATACATATATTTTATATCATCTAAATGCCATGTTTCACAAGCGATATTTTTATGATGGATGGTATTGATTTTTCAGGAGAACGTACATTCTACCTCTCCAAGTATATATTCTGAGTAAAGTATATGATTCCTTCCATGGAAATGAGAAAGAAATACACATGGTTTCCTGTAAGCATAATATTAATTAGTTGTCCATTTCACTAATACTAAGAACATGACTTAATTTAGCTGTAATTGATAGTAGTAGTATTAGTCTAAGAGCCCGCATTTCTCTCTGAACATAGTTCATTTTCTGACATCCATATGCATTTTTTTTATATTCTGAATGCATGTTAAACATTTGCCTTATACTGTATGCATTTTATGTGACTCGATAGGAGGTGTGCAATTTGCTTTCTTAGTGTTCAGTTGAATATTAACACAATTAAATGCAAACTTCCTGATATAAACCGTAATATTTCAGCTACTAGGCTGACTTCCTTGTGCTGCTGTAATGCCAGCTAGCATATGGTCTCTTAATAACAAGATGCACTATCTGCTGCCTTTACACCAGATAACAGTCAGCATTGTTTTACTAATGGACGACTATTGTTTGTAACGCTTTTAAAGCAAAGTAAGCTTTCACGTGGAATCCAGGAGGAGATCCTTGCTTATCAAATCCAAACATGCTGCTGTAATTGTAATTATGTTTCAGTTATCCTGCTTCACAACTGGCCTGTGAATTTTGAAAAACAAAATGCTCACAGTGGTCAAGCCCTTTCTTGTCTTAACTATCTTAGTAACAGATCACAGTGGCATTTCCTGACAGAGATGGGACTTGAATATGGCCCAGAGTTATTATATTGTCAGTATCAGCACACCCTGCACGTACAACATTCAGTGCTTCTCCAGCACTCATCATGTCATCAAGTATTATAGATAAGTAAGCCTCAAAAGCACACAAGGGGGAAACCAGTAACTCTTAACAAAATCTTGCATGCAGATGTAATTCCAAACACTAAAGGATGGCTTGTATTGTTTTTTTTTTTTAATTTTGTAACTGCAAGCAATCATTTGGCATGTCCATTCTTATTATCCAGATGAACTGTCACACTCTTTGAATTGTACAGATAACAAATTGTAACTGTCTGTAGAAACTTGTGAATGCTTATCTGGACCAACCCACCTACCCAGTCAGTATATAAATAATAAATAAATAAGCTCACTTTGGTGAGTCTGTGGTCCAGACAACAGAGTAAAGCAGAACATTTTACTTTCTGTGACTTGTGTAACTTAAGAACTGGTAAATTAATGGAACAGTATAGGAAGGCTGTTGTACTATCGTCTAGTGAAAACATATTCCTAGCTAGTGCTTGACAAGCATTTGGGAAAAGGAGGTGTAATATTTTGTAACATTAGGTAAATTACTACCTCGTGTGTAGTTAGTTGTCGTCACTATTTAAAAAAAAGTGATGACTATAATGTGAGCCACAGGTACATCTTCTGTTCTACAGCAGGTAAAATATTGCTCTGTATTTCTTTCAGTGTGAAAGAGCAGTGACATGATGAGTTTCTGTGGTGAAAACAAAAAAATAACATGACTTTTGGTGTGTGCTGGCTTATGCCAAGTTTCTTATTGGCAATGTGGCTATTTTATTTTAAAATAAACTGGTCAAATGTTTTGTCACAATTCAGGAAAAGTATGTCATCTGTATATAGCATTATGTTAAGAGAGGGGAGGGAAAGTGTCAGGTCCTTTATAAAGACAGAGAAAAACAATGAGCCTAAAGCAGATCATTGAGGTATGATGCCACTGAAAACTCATATGCTGCATTTTTACATATATATATATATATATATATATATATATATATATATATATATATATATATATATATATATATATACCTGGAAAGTTGTATTAATAACATAACGGTTAAGCCATGAAACTATATTTTTGACATCTGTTCTTTCAAAGGCACTGGTTATATTAATAAATGCTCTCACTGAGAGCATGTTATATTTCATACTGTCATGCATAATGTTAGTTAAAGTTCAAAGTGCTATATTTGCACTAATTACCTTATAAAAGCAAGATTCTGTATTTCTTAGACAGCCACAGTTACTTATGCATTTGAATGCTTGGTTATAAAGTATTGTTTTGAAGATTTTAGTGAAGAAATAAGAGACTGAAAATACAAAGTAGTCCTTAAGGGAGCAATGCAGTCTAGCTCTGAGCATGAGCAAAATAAATGCACATTTGAATGGGGATTATAAAAGTAAGAACAAGCTATAACTAAACATAAGTCATATGGCAAGGTTTGGAGTGTCAGCCTCAAGAGTGCTGTATGGAGCTTACTGAGTTTTTTACTTGTCATTTTATCTTGGTTCATTTTAGAGTCCCTTAGTCTCCTTTTAAGAAATGTTATTAAAGTGAAATATTGGGCAGAAGATAGCTAGAGGTATAATCTACTGTAATGGTCAGTTGTGCCATTATTCTGTGATTTTGAAGTGGTAGTTTGCCATATAATAGAAGCTGGCATAAGAAAATAGGTCATTTACTATTTTGTGGTAAATTTTCTATTAATTGTTAGCAATGTAGAGGGTTTATTATCTGTAGTGTGACAAAATAGGTCTTTTGTCACTTCCTGTAAATGTTAAAAACCGGATGCAACAGTTGTTTCTCTGTCTATAATTCATGTTCATTTAGTTGCATTTATTGCTAACCTACATGCTAACCTGAGTTCTAATATAGTTCTATGCCCATATTTTCCAAATAATTTTCTTCTACTTCATTTGCTTTGCTAATTGTGTTGTTAATCAAAGGCAATGGCACACTCTAAGCCTTCTCACTTTTACAGAAAACAAGTATCTTGTGTTGTTGTCAGATGTTTATTTATTTAACATTTGTTGACTCTGAAAGTCCGACTAGGACAGAGCCTATTTTTAGCAGAGGCCTGGAGAGAAATGCTTCAGATGCATGTCTTTGGAATGTGGGAGGAAACCATAGTACCCAGAGGAAACTCACGTGAATATAGGGAGTACTTGCAGACTCCACACAAAAGGCACACCAACCAGGAATTGAACCAGACAACCTCTTGCTGTGGGGTGACAACTTTAACTGCTGCAGCACAACACCTTCCATTTAAGTCTGTTTGGCTGTGAAGCAGTGTCTAACCAATAGTGTACGGCCAAGTGTGGAGGTTAGATTCTTTATTTTGGAGTATTGACTTGCCTGTTTTTATTTCTGATGATTTTCTTAGTATTTTGAATGTTAAAATTGTGATTATTGGACAGAGACTGCTGAGCAGGATTTCTTTTGTTTTACATTTATCCTTTATTTATTTATAGTGAAATCAAACACAAAATATTTTCTAATGAGATAGTTTGACCTGGTTGTACAAAAGTTTTCAGTGCCTGTGAGGTTGAGACATCTCATTTATACAACAGCTGCTCTTAGTTTAACTTAAAGTCACCTAGTATTATTGTTTTTTTCAAGTTAGCAGTTGAACACATATCATTAAATACAGTTTCCAGTTTGGTGATAATTGAGAGTGGGAGTATTCAAGCTATGCAAATCAATAGTGATATTTGTCTACCTACAGTATCATCAACTTTGATCCAACTAGGGGCATTATTGTTAGGACTATTTGCTAGATAGATTTGCTTAACATCACAATGAATGCTGATTTTAATGAAGATAAGTATTTCATCTACATTCCTTTTGCCTGACCTGACATTTGTATGCAAATGAATACTTTGTTCTGATGTTCTTTGAAAATATATCTTTGCAATGGCTCAGTAAATGTCAAGATATATTGTTTATTGGATATCGTCAATGTTTCTAGGCTAGATCATTTGCTGTTTTATGCTCTTTATATTTATTAGGACAGTCTTTAAGCCATTTTCCTTTGAATGAGATGCATTTCAATTGGCTTAAAATACTGAGCTAGGTTTTGAGATTATATTGATGTATCAAAGGTATATAGTTTGCATGAATGCCAGTTACAACTTGGTTAGGAGTTTTTCAGAATAACACAGAGAATCAAAATGCCTTTGAAGCAATAGTGTTTAGGTAATTTATGCACGAAATGTCCTTATCTGGCATGTGTTTGTGTTGACAGGGAATAGGATGATGCAAGTGAATGATACTGAAGTAGTGTTTTTAAGTGTAGGCAAAACAGAAGTAGTTTGTAGGTTAGGAAGAATAATAAAATATGTGGGATAGTAAAGATGATAGTAATTTATGAGTCATTTATACTTTCTAGTACACATATATTCTGATGTGAGACATTTGTGTGATATCTCTACCATCTATTGTACATAATTGAAGTGTTATAGATTTGAGTTAGACATAGGCAGCACTCAAGGTGGGCTGTGAATTTTGTAGATCTGAATAATGTAGAGTTAGGGTTATAAATGCTAGTTTACAATGTATTATCAGTAAGGGGGACTCCAGCTGCTGCTATAAGCCACGTCAGACAATGAAAGAGATGGTCTCTTACCTAAAAAGTTCTAAAGTGAAGAGAATAAGAATATTTACTGCCACCAAGGACTGTGACAAGAGTTGCAAAGGTGGAGAAAAATGTCTGTTGCGGTACCACTGAGGACTGTGCTACAAAGGTAAAGGGTTATCAGAATATGCAGTTTTACTTACACAAACCTTATTCAAACTATCTTTGAATACTAGCAGGCTCCTTTCTAAACATCTATTTCAACTTGAATGACATTAGAAAATCCTTACTGGGGAAATCTTACAGATTTGGAGTGATTGACTGGCCTCAAAACATGTTGGATAGATTAGACAGGAAAACAAGAAGGATGCTTCATGCTCACCAAATGATTTATAAAAATCACTGCATACCAAGTTTATATATTTCCAGAATTCCGAAGGTGGGATGGGAATCCTTGAAACTGATTATATGTATAGATCTGCAATCGTGGAACTCCACATATATCAGCTGACCTCACAGGACCCAAATGTAGTGAAAGTTTTGAAACATGAGAAGAACAAAAATAAGATGAGTTCTCTGCTTAATCTAGCAGAACATTATCGGCGTTAAGCAGGAATGGAAATCAAACTAGAAGTAGATACAAATCAGGCAGCAACTGAATGTGCCAAAAAACAAAAGAAAGAATATAAGGTGAAGGATCAGATGAGAAGGAGAGAAATGTGGAAAAAGCATAAATGTAGTTGCAAGTACAGAAAACTTCTGGAAGAACCTCATGTTGATCAGGAACAAACACAGAAATGGTTAAGGAGAGGTGAATTCAAACCAAGAGATGAAAAATTAATATTGCCGGTCCAAGATAGTGGGCTGCATACATGTTGGTTTATAAAGTCCATTGATTAATAGTGATATTTGTCTACCTACAGTATCATCAACTTTGATCCAACTAGGGGCATTATTGTTAGGACTATTTGCTAGATAGATTTGCTTAATATCACAATGAATGCTGATTTTAATGAAGATAAGTATTTCATCTACATTCCTTTTACCTGACCTGACATTTGCGTGCACCTCATTGTTGGTTGTGACATACTAATGGCAGAAGGACTGTATACTGAAAGGCATAATAATGTGGAGAGACTGTTGCACTTGGGATTGTGCAAACATTATGGTATTGAAGTGGCTGAAAAACACTGGAATTATGAGCCACAAAGAATCATAGAAAATGAAGAAGTCTACATCACTTTGGATCATCCATTACCAACAGTTCAAAAGACAGATGATAGAAAACCAGATGTAGTGGTCCAGGAAAAGAAGACAAGAGTAGCATTGATCATTGAAATCTCCACACCCTGTGACTAAAGTGTCTTGTGTACAGACAGACACAAAGTCATAAAATATCATGATCTGCAGGCAGAAATGAGAGCAATGTGTAAGAAAGATACCTAGACATTTCCAATAGTAGTAGGAGCAACGGGTCTTATGAAAAAGAATGTACAATCATTTTCAGATATATTACCAATATATTTAAATCCATACGAATTGCAGGAGTCATTACTGGGCACATTGCAGGTGCTGCAAAGAGCACTAGTGACTGACATAAAAAATTTAAACAATACCAATTTCATGCACTTTAATCATACTTTGACTTAGAAATGGGGTCCATTCCCATCATGGTATTAAAAATCCAAAAGACTTGGAGAAATTAAAAAAGGAAAATCTTAGGCCTAGGTAATCTAAGTTGACTTGTATGATTAAAAACCTTCTTTCACTTCATATACTGCACCTTGTATAATCTATGGAGAGATCTCCTCTGAAGTTCCCAAGTTATGAAAACCGAGTGCTTTTTGATCTCCTTCACCTTCACAGAACTAGGAGTGACATTATATCTGCTATAGAGAGCTGAACTGTCATTGCCACCTTAATAATATCTGCTGACATGATGGCTTTTGAACAGGCTGATTAACAAACAGATTACTTTCTTAATAACATTCAAAAACGTGACTAATTAAAGGTAGATCATAACTTCATACCAAGGCCTGTAAGAACAGTCTGCTTACAAGGGGGAACTAGTCGACTCTTATTATTCTTGGGTGATGTGGCTAACATTTTCTGTTACTTAGGGTATAAGCTTAGTATCAGCCTATGAAAGTAAGAATGGTCTTATAATGTAAGATATGATCAGTGACCTAAAGAAACTCCTGCACTGACTACAAGAGTTGTCAATGAAAAAATCAGATTCCTTGCTACCACCAAGAACTTTGATGTGAGTCTTACCCCTCAACTGTCCACATTTTTGCAGAATGTCTAGACTTGTGCTTCATATTCCTGGTCTGCATCTCATAATATTTGTGGTTTTATGACAAGTCGTTGAGGACTGAAGTCACTAAATAATGCCATACTTTTGAGTTTCAAACTTCATACAGTTCAGAAAACACATACTAATGCAGAACCTATTATTCTACAAATCTTTTAAGTATATAAGAGCAATGTTTAAAGCCTGCCCCTATTTTTGGGCTTTTGTCCCCCTATTATTTGACTTTGTTCAGATTTCATAAGCAAAGAGATTAAGAGGTACAAAGGGAGTTGTGAACAGAAGGGGTTAAAAGATTAAAAATAAAGTTCTTCTAGCACTGTAGGTAAGATTGATCATAGTGAATGCAGTTGACAATAATTTAAATGAAGGATTCTGTTGGGTTGCTGCATGAATATTGGAATGACTTGCAAAAATAATTCACTCTAAGGTAATGCTAATATAGGTAAGTGAAATTCAGTAGGGAGTAAGAGATAACAGAATGTGTGGTGTCTCCCAGGGCTGTACTTGGGACCTGGAAAAGGGAAAAAATGAAAGATTTTATTTGAAGTTACTAGGAGTTTAAATGGTGACATAGGAAGATATTATTAATATTGCTACAGTTTAGAATTAGGGTGAAAAAACAGAGAGCCTTGGAGCTGCAAGGTCTAAACATCCAAAATGGCATCATAACACATTAGTTTATTAAACTACTAATTCAGCACCAGTTGAAAATTCATCAACAGCAGTGTGTTCTACGCATCAATTCTTCTAGAGTAGCCAAGGCAGATAAGTAAACTATTAAATCATGTCATATTCTATGTTCAAATAAAAAGAAGGGATGAGCCTAGATTACTAGGGTCACCAAAATACTGTTACATGTAAGTCAGGGAGTGTGGCAACTATGTAGCTTCCCTGTTACTGCTTCATATTCAAGTTTTAGTACACTTTTTAATATATTGTACTCTAGCTTGTTTCGCCAAGCTATTTGTATCTATATGGGGAGAACATAACTAGTTTTGCTTTGGTTAAAACAGTATATATTCAGTGCCAGGCCTAATGGCACAAAGGTATGTAATGCCACATAGCTGGAATAAGGCCCTGCTTAACACATGTTATCTGTGTGCATTTCTAAAGACCCTAGTATTCCACAACATACTTAAGACTTCATTTGGTTATATGCTCTTGCCTGTAATGTTTTTATCTTCGGCATGTGATCATACACACGTGCTAGTTGTCATCAGAATATGATACTTCCATCTGAAAAACACTACAGAGATCTGGAACACATTGTACAGATTGTGTTATAGTGATACACTTCTTTTAGCTTCCTTAGATTACTGCAGCGGTCTCTACTTAGGACTCTCAAATGGCGAACTGGTGCATTTAAACAGAATGCAGCCTGTAATATTGTTCATGGGCTCTTCTCATGCTTGCCATATTACCCCTCATTTACGGAATTTGCACTGACTTCCTGTCACTACCGGATCAGTTTTAACATTTTGTTACTGATATAAAGAGCCTCATATGACCTGTCTTCTGCCTAGTTTAAATTGCAACTCCCTACTGAAACATATGCTCAGACACCAAAACAAAACAAAAAAAGCAAAAATGTGAGAGAAGAATGAATATCACACTTCACTCTTCTTCTTTAAACCTGTCTCTTGCAGGAAAGCAAGCCCCCCCCCCCCCCAAACTTGTATATACCAACTATTAGATTGTCTTCCTCAGGGAAAAGGAAATATTCTGGGAAATGGCTAAAAACAACTTGGTATATATAAATCCATTTTTGCTGGCATTCAGTTTCCATATTTCGGAACTCACTCATGCTAGTGGTGGTTACCTTAAATTGCCACATATTCTACTCAGAACCATGAGGTGATTCTGGAAAGGTCTGTTAGTTGTTCCAAGGGTGTTGCTTGAATGCTCTGGATAACTCTCTTTACTTTTGGGATCAGCTACCTTCTCTGATCAGGGCTTGTGGCATGGAGGCCTCATTTAGAAGGTCACTGAAATATAATTTAATCAGATATTTGTGCTGTTTTAAATTTTTGAAAGCTGTTTTTTATAATTGTGCTTTTTATGGATGGACTTAGCTATTCCCATATGTTTTATGTCTCAATAAATTATTTTTTTCTGTTTAGATTTGGTGACTTTGACTTTGTTTTAAAATGTAAACATGCTTAAGAAATAAGCTTTTAAAATTTGCAAATAAATAAACAAATGCATACATACATAACTGCATATCACAGGTTCATAGGTTCATAGGTTGGTACTAGGCTATCAGCCCTAGGGATTATATAAGCCTAGCCATAACAATTCCCTGGCTTTTTCTTTCCATGCTATTTACTTTCCTGGACCCCTGTCTAGCAGGGCAACTGACGTGATCCCCGGGGTGAATTTTCTTTCTCCCATCCAATCATCAAGGTTCCTTTTGAAGAGGGCCAAAGAGGCGCTCTGCTTGACATGTATGGGCAGTCTATTCCAGAGTCTGGGAGTCTCTGGGTCAAGAACTTATCCCTCCAGCATGTTTTGTTTATTGTGATGACAAAATTTAGATCCCTGGAGCGTGTGGCTCTGAGGGATTAGGATTTCTTTAAGTGTAGCATGTCCAATAGCTCTGGGTTTGACATGGCCTTGTAAGTTAAGCAGGGATCGCCTCGGAGTAGACGATATGAGACAGAGTATAGCTGGAGTTTTTTAAGACGGTCAGCATAGGGCATCAACTTTAGGCCTGTGATTCTTTTAGTGAGGTATTTCTGCGGCCTTTCCAGTTGTTGCAGGTGTCTTGAGAGGTACATACCAAATGGGGCATTGTATTCTATAATGGGTCTAATGGGGGATGAGTACAGTGGGACAATGACATCCTTTTTTTGGGATGAAAAGCCCGTAGTGATGAGATTTGCCACATAGAAGGATTTTCTGACTTTTGTGGTGATGTGGTTATTGAAGGTGAGACCATTGTCCACCTGTGTCCCTAAGTCTCTCATCACACTTTCGGTGTTTACTGTACTGCCACCTATGTGGTTATTCACGGTACATGTTTTTTCCCAAAGGGGATAATCACATCATTACTTATTCCATCTCAAGGAAAAATGCACAGCCTTAATTATTGAGTTCATAATATGTACCTACTGCTAACTATAACTTTGTTAAGGTTATTGTTGGAAATTCTTCCATTGTATACATTTCTGTTATGTTTGAATTACATTGCTAACTTTTGCTGTAATTCTCTGTTACAGTTTTTCTGCAGAATATTCAACTGGAAAATACATTAAGCCTGAGTACAACTTTTCACTTAACTAAGAAAAGCAAAAGAATAAACAGGAAAATAAAATGAAGTAATAAAGAACCAAATAAATGAAAGGATTAGTCACTCATGACTTTAAAAATGTCTGATGTTTCAAACCCCTCCTAAAAGCATCTCTAGAATGAATTTGGTTATTTCTAGCTAAAATTCCCTGCAGAAACCCCTTCCCCATGTATAATGCCACCCCCTGATTCCACAGAAAGTCTTCAGCATTATAGGCCATTCACTTACTTATATGTTCAGTCTCTGTACAAATGCACTGCCTTAATGTTAGTCAAAGTAAACTTTATTGTCATTTAGCCTACACAACTGCAGTCTAAATGAAATTGCGCCCATCAGTCTTGAAGTGGGAAGACATATACATACAATCAATAAGACATAGAATGGCCATATATTCATCATTTCACATTAGGCTGTTCTACTACATATTAGCATGGTTTACCGTACCTATAGTTTTCAGTAGCTGAATGGTTTCTTATTGCATAAGTTCCTATTGCATTTTTAGATTATTAGATGACTAGATGACTACTCTTATCCTTCCTTTTCCCAAATTCACAAAACCCATTGTAGCTTAACAATACTGAAGACATTTTATAGGTTGCTTCTGTCTAAATACCAGAACAAATTCTATATAAATACATCCCTAAATATAATGGGGATAACCACTTTCTATGCTGTTATAAGAATGGGTTATTTCAAAGGTTCAGTACCTAAACAGCATTACAGAATGCCACAGAAATTATATTTAAATAGGTGGACAAATTGCTTCTTACTAGAGTATTATTTGTCAATTTGAAAAATAAAAGCTTTTGACTCAGACACCTCTCACTACTAATAGTATACGTTAACAGCATCAGTTTCTCATCTAACAAAGTCATGAGGTCTGAAAACTACCCATATAAAAGATTTCTCCACGCACTTTTCACTAACTCCCTATCCACTACTACAACATTCCAGTCTGGTATTCCACAAGGCTCAACTGTCAGACTCATACTTTTTATCATGTGTATTATTGATTTTTTTCTCTTTCTATTTCTGAATAAACTCATGCTTTGTTAATGATATTTGAGTTTGAAGATCTCAGTCTCCACCAGGGTTTATATGTTCGTAAGTGCTGTTGGTCTGTGAGAATATTAATATTACCAACTGTGCATTCCCAAGGTAGTTATTAGCCCTTATATTTTGTAAAATGACTCTTCAAAGACAGGCTGTACAAGTATGTATTGGGTCCACACATATTTCCCTATCCATGACTGACAATGGTGGTAAATCAGGGGTAACTTTGCAGTTACCCATTCATTGGTCCAATTATATTTGAATAGCAAAAGAGGTACTGCTTCTGAATTGCAAACACTTCTCCAAGATAAAGTCAATAATGTCTGCTTTTGGTTACCTCACAACAAAACAATTCATCTCCCAGGCGCTTGCTTGTATATGTTTCTTCTCCTAATCCCGTTTACACTTATCAAGGGTACCAGAACTTGGCAGAGATTTGAGATGCATGCCTTGGCTTAAAAAGGCCCCAGTGATCATTAGCATAATACACACCTATGAACCTATAAATGGCTCTTAATTGTAATAAAACTTAATGTTTTTTCTCTCTCCTTCTGTCCACAGGCTCTTCTTTTAGTATCACTGACCATCAGTTAATCCACTATCACAGGATGACTCCTGTAAATTTCTAGGTGACCCACCTTACCCTTACTTAATGTCCATCCTCATGTTGATAATTCTGCTTTCAAAGTCATTAATGATTCAACCTTGGCTATCGATGTTGTTATGTTCACATCCCAACAATAAGAAAATCCACTAAAATCCACTACCAAAATAGCACTCATCTCTAAACCCAAGGTACAAAAAAATAAACAAAATAAGCCATTTTGTTAAGCTTTCAAATGCTATAACAAATCATTGTGCATTCTGTATGTCCACCATCACCCTGCACTCTGGCCAAGGATCCACTTTTCTGTGTGTCACTACCCTACAATAGTTGCTCTTTCTAAACCTGTCTTCCCCACTTGCCATTTGCAGCCTGTAACCTCTTCCTGTACTCTGTATGCTCTAATTATTCAGAACAAGGACTTTACCCATGCCTACCTCCACTCTATGTACTATGGAGACAGCCTTCCACAGAACTGTCCCTTCTTTGTGCCGATCTCTCTTTTCTGATATTACAACCTGTCCTGACCTTAGTAAATTCAGAATATCTCTCCTCAGCCATCTGTCTAAATCTTCTAAACGAAAGGGCCAGATAGATCCTCTTAATGGTGTTAATTCACTTTTAAGATACCTAGCCTTATTCTATTTTCTCTAACAATTTCCTTATCTGACATTTCCTGAATCATTTCACTCCCTCTACTTACTACACTCTCACTTCCAGAAGGTTTACTCTCCCTACTTGCAGTATTTTGTCATTCAGTGTCATGATGATTCTATCTTTTCTCTCCTGCCTGGTGCACCATCTGCAGCTAATTTTATGTCACATGACTCCTCATTATGGCATCCTTCCTCAATGACCTCAGCAGCCACCACTATGTCACAGTATGTTTGTATTCATATTTTCAACCTTGATTAACACGGCTGGCCTAATGCCCTTTTTTCAACTATGACTGAGGCAAACCTACATGAACTAAATAATTATGAAACAAATTAAATGAACTAGCAAAAAATTGATAGAATAGCTAAACTGTCAAATTTACAGAGCAGATATTGATATCTAACTGTGAGTCAGCATGCATGACAATTAAAAGATAAAACATTCTAAGATGAAGTTGTCTGATGTGTGGTTGCTGGGTTATTATAAGTCAATGCTATTGCATCACTGACTGTTCATTTGGTGTGCATACCTCTAACCTTCATTTCACAGTGCATTCTGTTCATGGGTTACTTGCTACTTTATATTTCAAAGTTCTGCAAGCATTTTTTTGCTCATGTTTTTTCTCCCACCTCCAACTTCTATAATTTTTGCCAGCACAGATCACTGGTACCTGTCTACGCTGGGTCTGCCAGTTACCAACCCCCACCCCCTACACTTTATCCAGTGTTGCTGGGGCTGGTCACATAATGAGGTAAACATATTCTTCCATCCAGGGGGTGTTTTTTTTTTTTTTTTTACTTAGAATTACCCATTTTCAATCCCCCCTCTCCTTCTGCAAGTCCATGATGAAGCCTGAGATTCAGATGAGCAATGGAGATGTGCACATTTTGCTAAACCTCTGCAGCAGCTGAACCATCTCTCCACCCTTAAATCTGTTAGATACTTCCAGCCTGCACTCGGGATCATCGCCATGAGTACTCATGGTGGGGGTGGGCAGGTCCATGATCACTAATCACTGTGACTGCTCATAGACCTGCCCTACCCACCCATGACAGTCATGCCCATCCCTGCATGCTACTCTATCAGTTGCCTGAGCCATTAATTGACCCTGGGTCATCTAGGCTGTAGTCAGAGCTTCATCATCTACTTCACCAGAGCAGTCCAAGTTCTGTAATCTTGACAGTCTTACAGAATTCCTTTTTTCTAGGGTTATCACCTTTTCAAATGCTCAGAGTGGGACACGTTTACAGAAACATGAAGTTTTGCAGGCCGAACTACATCAACATTCATTCCAATTACTACATTTTATCCCCAAAACAAACACAATATTTTGTAGAGTTTTTGGTGCATCCACTGCTTCATATCATGTTAGTGCACTTCAGCTGCAAGATCATAATTTTCTACCACAGATAGAGGAAAATTAGAAAATATTCCTTGTCCAAACATTGCATGATATTTGTAGTATACAACTGCCCAAACAGGTACTGCCCCACAAAAAATATGGACCTGTTGTAATCTTGCTCTTGTGTAGTTATTATTCATACTGAAAAGCCATAACACAACTTAAAATGGAAGGAGGGTACATCTTAAAATATAAAATAAAAGAATATTGTAAGACGAATCTCATTTATATGATTGTTCTTTTTCTGTAATGTGAGATAGGGTGGCATGGATTGCTCTTTAAAGAGAATTTTAAAAATCAGTACTCTGTGACTTTGTTCTTAGTCTAAATGGTCTCAGGTCCAAGTACAATTGCTCAAAAAAGACCCTGGATAGTGGTTGTGCCTTTAGTCCTTTGCAATGACTTATTCTTTGGTTGTTTTGAATCATTTTTTTCATGCTCACTTTTTTAATCTTATGTTTCTGATTGTGTTTTGTCTTATATTCCAAGTGAAAGTGATAATAGTGCTAAGCAGGTGTCCAAATTTTTAGTCTGTTGTATTTACGTGTTATGATTCTTTGTCCAGGTTTTCAGTGTCAGCAGATTGAAAGCTATGACTACATAATAACACATTATATTCACATCTGTCATCAGCAGATATAAATAATTTCAGGTTCCCCAACACTTTGGCTTTGTGAAGGGTCTATCATATCTATTCAATATGGTAAACTTTAAAAGGGTTATGGAGGCCGTAGATGGTGGCCATGCTTTACATATGGCATATCTTGACCTGACCAAGGTCATCAACAGCATTCCCCAAGCTGACATTATAGAAAAGCTAAATTCTTTAAAAATCAATAAATATTTGGAAAGATTGATAGAAAACTGACTGAAATTCATAACTGACATAATATGTGTTGCAGGTGCCTCATCATAAAGAATGAACGTGATCAGTGGTATCCCTCAATTGCCAGTGCTGAGACTCCTTTTTGGTATTCAGGTCTCCAAGCAGAGAGCCTAGTTCTCTGGCTAACAAAGTTTACATACAACTGCAATCTAGCGGTTGTTTTTAAGTCACCCTCTGATACCTAAACCCGTCAAAATTAACTTTCCCCTTAGTGTACTAAAATAGGCCCAGACTAAGTCTTAAAAAGTGTAGTATCATCACGTTTGACAGACAACCCCTCAACTCATCATTGTGTATCAACAACACACCACTACAAAACAAAAATGTAGACAATTCCCTCTCTTTTGACTATCACACTACCACATGACAATAGCTGTCAAAAATAGCATCCATGTCTAAAAAGGTAATTACTGTTTATATTCAGCATTGATCAGGCTAATCCTTAAGGATGCATCCACTAAATGTATCAAGAAATTAGAAAGACACAATGGTTTCTAACCAAAAAGATCACAGACTGAAAGTCCTTGAGCTGTCAAAAGAGACTGAAAGCTCTGTCCCTTTATTCAGTGGATTAACTCATTACAGCCGAGTGTGCCTCCAGGAGTTTCTGCAGTTACCTCCTACTGCCTCCTCTGGATGTCAGTAATTGCTAGTTCATATTTGTATTAATAATTTCAAAGCCATGCTATATACAAAGTATCAGAATATTTCATCTTAAAGCATATATGATGGCTAACACAACTGTACTGATATTTGACCTCTGTCTAATGCAGCTAAATGATATTGAATGCTATTTGCATACTGCTTATTTGTATTGTAATAATTTTCATATTTCCCTAAATATCTCAATATTCAGGTAACACAGATAGAACTACATAACCTCATACAAAAACTCAGAGCTGCACAAAGAAAATCCTGCTGGCAATATGTGCTCTGCTTGAACAGTTGCTGATATATCATAAGTTGCTTATACAACATTATGAAATTAATATTTTCTGCCTTTATTTTGGCTTATAAAGTAGAGTTTAACACATCAAAATGGTTAAATGCCAATAATGTAAAGATGAATTTATTCTGAATAGTTTGCAATTTACAATTTTCTGGTAACACTTATGGTTCCAGAGATATGAATATTTGTTTGAACTGTTAGGTGATAAATGAGGTTTGGTAACAAACCAGTTTGTCCAAGGACATCTTCATAGGGGGTTAGATAAATATAGTAGTGAGAATTAAGAGGGTAGGGGGCAATGAAAGGGTTAAATGGGAATGAGGGATTAGTGGTAGGAAATGAGGTAAGGGTAGGGAGGGGCTTAAGGGGTTTAGGCAAGTGTAACTGGGTAAAGAATCACATTTTGGCGTGAACTTGCTAGGCAAGTTTACGTCCCAGATGACCTAGGTTAACTTGTTGGAGAGGTAGGTCTGGAATAAGTGTAGTTTGCAATGATGGTGGTCTTAGTATGGCCTTGCAGTGTAGTTGGTTAGTATTCCCTCTCTTTCACCCTGTTTAAAGTTGATCGCTTGGGGGTTTTGTGTTACTGCTATCTCTGCTTTTTTGGTTTCCATGGGAAGGCTATATTAATTTGTGAGGGATGATCAGGCTGTGGCTGCAGTTCCTAGGTTGGTTCAGGTTCAATAAAACAAGAAAAATAAAATAAAATAGTAATAAGGAGGAAGGAGAAGGAGTGATAGAAAGATCATCATCGCAGGGCTCTTCGGGGTACTTTTACTGGTAATGACTCCGTTTGTTGGTTGTTGAGGTGGTTTGCCACATGGGGATGCAGTTGGCTGAAGCAGGGAGCTTCTCAGTTTAATTTATGAATTATAAAATGGCATTAAATTTTCTTTCAGCTACAGCTGAAGGGAGAAATCAGTTAAAATGCACCGGCACTTTCTATTTCCATTTACAGCTTCTAGTAATCCATAGTTCTGAAGTGCGTTGCAAAGAGTGGGAATGGAGGACTGCAATTTACAATGATTGAAGTCATAAGGACTAGGTATAAACCGGAGTTCCTAGAGTGGTTGCCCCTTGCAGTAAATGGTACAAAACTGTAACTATAATTTTAATTATATTGAAGTATGTGTGCAGTCTGGTTTTCCCAAGATTTGCTTGAAGATTCTTTGAGTCACTTGCTTATTACCTTTTGTGGTATTATGGTGTTTCAGAGAGATGGTGGTTGGGGCCTGGTGACACTGTTCTAAGTTGAGTAGCTGCGTTCAGTTCCAGGTTATTATCTGTTGATATCGGCTGTTGTATTTTAGTTGCTTTGCATGGTGCATTGAATTCTTTTACAAACTCTTCAAATAAAGTAGTTTACATTGGTTAGACATGGTAATTCCTCCTACAGAGTTAGGTGAAGTTGGGGAATATTGGATTTTGTTGAGAACTGTAGGCTGTTTTAAGGAATGACGTCTTGATCTGTTCTGACCAAAGTGCATTCCCTGTAGGCTGTCCTCTTCTTTTTCCACTTTTCATTTAGCTGTCAGTTCTACTTGCTTTTGTGTCTTAAGTCTTTGTAAGAAGCTTCTTGGTTAAGTTTGTTCCAAATGGTGCTAAAATGTTAAACATGCATCTTACTATTTTGTGAGTTATTGGGGGGGGCGGTTAGTTTGACAGCTGTAAAGCTATGGGTATCATTTGATTCAAACATTGTGGGTAATGTGCATATGTGGTTAAACAGATTCACTTTAGAAGATCGAATTCCCAAAATCTCGAACCTCATATGGTTGAGACCAAAAGATCGAGTTTTGGAAACTCGAACTTCTAAAATGAAATGGAAAAAAAAAAAGTCAAACATTGCTTTTGCAGGGGGGCTTCGCCCCCCTGCACCCCCCACACCCCCCCCTACTTAAATATACCAACTCCGAGATCGCGCTACAGTGGGGAAAAGGGAAATCTCCCATATTGCGCTGTATGCAGAAGCGCAAAACGGGAGATTTCCCACTTCCTGTCAACACCACAAAAAAGATAACAACATTACGTACACACAGAGGGTACAAGAAGCCTTGCCTCTGTGTGCACGTAACGTTTTAAGGTAAGTAAAGTGTTATTTTTTAAAACTTTACATATTTGATATACTGAAATGTCGATCATATGGTCTCGACCATATGACATTCAAGATTTCACTATTTCAATTATGTAAAGTGCTTCTGGTTAAACAGCTGCGTCATGTTTTAGTTGTAGCTGGTAGTAAATTTAGTGGATGGGGTGACCAACAGTCCAGATTTTCTCTGTGCTCTTAAGTTTGTATTTTTGGGCAATTAGTTGAGGATTACAGCCTGCTGAATAAGGCTTTCTATTCCAGTTGCAGAGCTTGTGCCCTTGCTATGTGCGGTGTGGGTTGAGTCGCATGGTCAGGTGTTGATGGAGAGCTAGCAGGTGTACCTCTCGACAGGAGAGTTAACTGGTTGAATTTTGTTGGTTAGAACAGAGTTGGTGTGAGGGTGATGCTGCTTTAGTTTTCTGCTGTGGTTATGTGGTGCCTGAACAGTTGTCAGCATACCTCTCAATTGTACAGATTTTCACGGAAGGTCCAGATTTTGCTTGGTAATATTGGTCATTCCTTAAACCTCTGGTTTTCTGGCAAATTACTGGAAATTGGTGAAGACGGAAGTTAGAAAGTACTGACAGACATTTAAGTTTCAAACTTTATACCCTTCAGTATGTGCAAGCTAATGCCAAACTTGTTACCCTATCAATTTTCAAAGTTTTGTAATAGCAATATTTAAAATTACCCCTAATTTTGTGCTTCTGTTCCACTTTTATTTATGGCTTTGTCCAGATCGCTTGCTCAAAGAAGTTGAACTATTATGTCAGCAAGCATTTCAGTTTCCCTCTACGCCACTAGCTACCTAGGGGTAGTGTTGGGGGCCTTCATTCTGGGGATTTTTTGTTCTCCAGTTTTGTATGTTTAATGGAGTGGTGGGTAGTTTTCTGGACATCAGTGATTATTGGAATCTTTTGGTGGTGATTTTGGTTGTGTCCCTCTAGGATGGTTCATTTTTGATGGTGGTTCAGCTGGATGGTGAGTGTTGGGTAGGAATTTTCATGGGCTTGGAGGAACCCGCAAATAATGGCTGCTCAATGGGCATTCATGGCTGAGCACTAATGCGTGTTTTGCTGTTTTGGTTATCTGTTTTGCAAATAATATAATTAAATAGAAATAATATAACAGATGAAGAAGGGATAGCAGAATGAAAAGGGGGGAGTCAGCAAGGAGGCTGAATTGTGATTGCAAGGTAGCATGAGACCACTGGGCTTTATCTCTATGGCTCACTAGCAGCTTTAGCTAGGAAGCCCATAGGATAGCTAGAAATGTGTTGATTTTATTTGCAGTATAGGTCTTCTAATGAAATAATGCTTCAGTTTTGTTTACCACTGATATCGGTTAGTTTGTTAACGTGAAATGTGTGACAGACTTTTTTGAAATGGAACTTCGAGGAACATGACTTTATTTGACCTTAAATAAGGAGTGTTCCTCGGGATAAGGTACATCTGAGAGGTTAGGGTGTGTTATGGAGGTATTTCACTCGTTGTTTTAAGCATCTTAACTGTCAGTGATGTGTCCATGTTGCACTAGAGATGCTTGTAGTATAAAGCAGAACTGGGGTAAAGCTGCTAAGGTTGCACTTTCTTGGGGGTGGGGGTTGTGGGCCAGTGTAGCAACTGTGCAGTTGATGAACAGGATAGCTCCTGGCAGGGCTTAATTTTGTCATTAAGAAGTTTTTGGATATGTGTATGTCAAGAATTTACAGTTTCCTTTTCTTTTGCAGGTGGGGGAAGTGTAGAGAGGATATCAGTCAGTGACCTGAAGGAAGGAGGTTCAAAAGGTGATGTTGCCTGTTGCAGTAGATGTCCCAGTCACTAGAGTAGTGTGCAAAGAGGCCTTAGAGGGGGAACGCAAGTGAGAAACAGTCAGTGGTCTGAAGGAAGTGGATGTCAAAGGTAATCTGATTCTGATGGGGTGCATGTTCTGGTTGCTGGAGTTGTGTACAATGAGGTCGCAGGCAAACTTACTTTTTTCAGTGCTCAGTAAGGCACATTGGACTCGGTGCAGTTTGGGGTGGTATGTGGGCAAGTGAAGAGGAAGTATGTTGGGGCAGGGCAAAACAGGTTTGGGGATTGTTATAGGGAGTCTGGGGTGTCCACAAGTGGGGTGGAGTCACAACAATCATAGGAAGTTATTAGGACAATGGCTCTGGGACCTTACAAGTAGCCAAGGCAACATAGCCAAGTTCATCCCTTAATTACTTGCAGCACCTGTTGCCCTTCTCCAAGAGGAACATGGGTGGAACCTTTGGGGCAAATTTATGGCTACCCATCTAGTTGTTTGAATTGTGTTTGAAGAGGGCCAATGAGGTGTTCTGTTTGACATGAAGTGGAGTTTGTCACAGGAAGGGTATCTTCTGGGGGACAAATCTGCCCTTTAATCAGGTTCTATTAATGTCACATACCAGGTTATGGTCTTTAGAGTGAGCACTATGCATACTATTTGACTTGTACAGTGGGATGATAGGAGGTGGTTCTGTATATTTACGACTGTTAAGAGTAAGTAGGCTTTGATGGAGCATACTAGGTTTGCGGATGTTTTGGGGATATGTGAGGAACTGTGTGCATTGTTGGCTACACAGAAGTTAGAAGGCTTAAGCAAGGCATTGTTTGGGGATTCTTTGCACATGTAGGCCATATTTTAATTTTTTACCAGAAGTAAAGGCAACACATTGGAAGTAAGCTTTGAGGGGAAGGCTAAGGACAAGCAGTGGATTAAGGCTGCTGTTCAGCTTCTTGGGCTACCAGAGTTGCATGTCAGTCAGTTTACTTGCGTCATTTGGGGAGGGTTTATAAGTTGGTGCACTGTTTGACCTTTCTGGGGCCTTTTGGCGCATTTTCGAGGGATGTCCTTTGAACAGATGGTTAGGGTCGTTTATGGGGATTTGCATTTGCTTACAAATGTGACAGGAGGTGTTAGGGCAAGGGCATAATATGGGAGTTGGCTTGTGGCTTTTTGGGTAGGGCATTGCCAGACTGATTACGTTGCTGTTGCAGCTGCATCTGGGAAGGAATTTGATGGGAAAGATTTAATTATTTGTCGGGCTTGAGAGCAAGGTAAGGCAGTTCAGTTGGTTAAGGAGGATTTAGCTGAGAGTAGTATAGTTGCACTGGTGACAAGGCTATGTGAACTGACTAAATCTTGGTCAGGGTTCATTGGTTTGTAGGGTTGGGGTAGGTAGGGTTAGGGATAAATCATTGTTAGAGTGGTTAAATTTGGGTTGCAAGACTTTGGGGCACCTGTTATAACAAAGGCATATGGTAGGGCATTACCATAGTGGTTAAATCCATTGTGCAGCTGCTTGTGGGAAGGGGTTTGGTGGGAAAGATTTGGTTATTTCTATGACATGAGAACAAGGTACAGCAGTTCAGTTGGTTAAGGAGGAGCTAGCTGTGTGTAGTATAATTACACAGGTGACAAGGGTAGGTGAATTTAATCCTGGTCGGTGGTTCATTGGTCTGAAGGGTTGGGGTGGGTTTGATACTGTGAGGATTGACAGACATAGGCTATTGACAAGATAGCTTGTGTGGTGAGGGTTGGATTTGGTAATGGAAGTTTATTGGCCTGCAGTCATGTGGCATTGTTCTTTTATGGATGTATTGAAGTTATTGGGAGGGTGGTTTGTTGGTCAGCAAATGCTATGATGTTATTAAATGTTTTCATGTTTATATCAGGTCGTTCGTATGATGGTGGGATTGCTATTATATTGATTGATTTGGAAAGGAAATTTATTTGGATATTATTATGTACATTGAACAGTAAAACAGGTCTGCAGTTAGGCATGATGCTGTGCAATAGTTCTTGCATGGTTTTGTGTGGTGTGGGTTTAGTGTTTGATGGTACATTTGGCAGGTAATGACCTGGGAATCATTGTGAAGATACTATTATCAGTTAAGTAAGTGAGAATTTAGCTAATATATAGAGGTTATGCTCGGTGATGAGGTCATGGTTTGTTCATTTAACACTGGGGAGGGATGAGAGGTTTGCTTTCTGCTGTTATAAGGCTTTGGGAGGTGATGATACGGATCCAGTTTGGTTATTAATGATGGAGTACACCGAATTATGTTTGGCTTAATGCCTTTTAATGGGTGGTTCGGTTGTTGGAATTTTGGTAGGAGAGAGATGGGGAACAGCCTGGTTAGGCTGGTGGGTGGAGAAGAGGGGCAGGCTTGCCCTCTTCTGTACCTCCTCTGATGTTGGATGTTCATTTCAATGAGCTGGGAAAGGAAAGTGAGCAGTCGGATACTGCTTGATAATTAAAATAAGTGAGTGGAGGTAAGAACACTGCTTATTTGGTTGCATGTGTAATTCGATGAATGGTAAATGAAGTGAGTAGTAGGACGCTGCTTCATAAGTAAACTAAGCGAATGGAGGTATTATTGCTGCTTACTGGATCAGGATGAACAAGGTCACACTGTCCTAGTTAACATTACATGGATGTTTATGTTGTGATTAATATCAACTATACTATGTTTCAGTTGTAATTAATAAATATTGGTTAACAAAGTTATGTTTATTGAAGTTTAATAAAGGTTGTCAAACATCATTCGGTGTGATGTGTTTATTGAAGGGGACTGGGGCAAATGAGGCTTGGTAACAAACCAATTTGTCCAGGGACATCTTCAGATGGTGTTAGATAAATATAGTAGTGTGAATTAAGAGGGTAAGGGAGAGAAAAGAGTTAAATGGGAATGAGGGGTTATTGGGAGGAAATGAAGTAAGGGTAGGGTGGGGCATAAGGGGTTTAGGCAAATGCTATAACATTTTATTGAATTCTATAGTTACTGAAGGTAATATGAGAAGGAAAGTTAGTTTTGCTCCAATTTTATCTCATCTTTTATTAAGTATGAATATAAATGTAAGAACTACAGTAAAGTCTTTATAGTAGACATGAAGATGGGCAGTAACTCGGTCAGAAATGTCCTGAAAAATACTAACATGGTGCACTGAAGTGACAATGTCCGCACAGTTTCTGTTTTTCTCATACTGCATTGCTTTCTCTGGTTATTTAACTTGTTTCCATTTATGTGAAATGTTGTCCTACTAGCAATTCTTGTCTTAAAAATCACAGTTTCTCTTTCACTTTCTCTCTTTCCCTTTCATTCTATCAATATACATATGTGCTAGCAGACCTTATGAACCTCACTGCAAGAAAAGTCAACATTTTGTGAAATATTTTTTTTTTCTCTTCAAAAATTGTTGACCTTCAGTGAATGTTTATTACACACTTAGGCAGTGTTCAAGTGTGCCTTATGAACCATGTAGGACCAGGAAGTTCTACTTGCATGCACTGTGGGGCTATTAGTGATTTAGGAGGAAACACCACAGACATATTTGCACTATGAAATATTGTTATGCCTCTAAATTGCACAGATGGACATGTTCTAAAGGATTCTTCCTATAAAGGACGTTCAAAACATGGCAACTACATTGTCAAAATGATTCAAACGGCATAAATGCCATCATTTGAATGGCAGTAATCTTGGAGATCCAGACTGGCAATTTCTACTGAAGAAATGAGTGACATATAATAGCATAGGGTCTGCACTGCTCTGATCTATACATATTTTGCACAGTGGAGAATATAGACATTATGGTTCATCTATGATGTGCTCATGTGCAGTACAGAATGGGATAACAACATGAAGTAGTTTGGATACAGGGACATGTGCAAGGGATGTTATTTTCTCATTAAATATGAACTGCACAATTTGACCTTTCCAAGCACAGTGCACACTGCAGAGTTAGATTTATATCTGAATACTCTGCTGAGTCCTTCTTGGTTCATTGCCAACAGTATTGTATAAAGGATGTCATTAAAATCAGTTGCTTATTATCCTCCAGGAATAAAATATTTTTAATGATGCAATTACTTTTTATATGGTAAGGGCAAAGTTAAGTTCTCAGTGACTGTTAGGAAGTCATAGTGTTCACATTAAAACATGCTAAAATGCTTTGTGTATTAAAAGTCTCAGTTCCTGCATATTTTTATTGTCGCCTGTACTCCCAGTATCTACCTTTACATATTGGTCTGTTTCCCACTAATTCTAGCAATGGATATGTAGGAGTACACTGAAGGGAATTAAGAAGACAACCTATAATTTGCCACATCGTGAAGTAGCTACCTCCTAAATGTGCAGTCTCTTAAAGGATATTGGTGCACTCAGGCACTTCCTGATTTGTAGCAAGTCATATTTCCATTATGACAGAACTGAATCTATGGTTCCATCATAACAGATATCTGAGATGTACAGAAAATAAACAAACAAAAAAGATATCCTAGATGCACAACTGGCCTTTGGTGTTGTTACATACCAAATTAGATTACATTCCATTACTTGCGCTCCCATTTTAAATGGTAGATTATGTTTTCAATAACCCCTTAATGGTCTTCTTTCAGGAAGTATTTAATAATGGTTTCCATTAGCTGGTAGAAATGCAATTGACTCAATGTCCACATACATAAATGAAAAACAGGTTGTTTGACAGGGATTAAGGTTAATGATGGCAAGAGAGATATAACTGAAATAAAACAGGTTTATTAAAACATACTGTCTAAAGTCATTGCTTCTGTATATAGGAATTAAGTTAGCAGTACACTTAAAACTGCATTTACTAAAAACAATGCAGTCGTTCATACAAGAGTTTGGCAGAACACAAAATAACAGGATGTTATGTACTTTCCAAGTAAACTGTATAACTGACTAACTCTATACAGGAGAATGACATCCAACCATAAAAATGAAAGCAGACTGACTGAATGTAATGTTAACCTCTTACAGATACAGTGCAAATGACATTTGGTTTTAGTTGATGCAATAGCATGGAACAAAAAATTATAGGAAAGGCTTTAACAGAAGAACTAATGCTTTCCATAAATGGCTTAGGCATGTAAAATTGATGGAAAAGTCTGGAATAATTACCCATTAATACACAGATAAAAAAAAATAGATGTTCATTTGTGTGTGCTTGTATGCAGGCAGGTATGTGGATAAATTTGTATAAATATAGTGTGTGTGTGTGTGTGTGTGTGTGTGTGTGTGTGTGTGTGTGTGTGTGTGTGTAGAGCGAGAAATATAAATACAGATTGACTGATACAGATGTATAAATTATCAACAAACATCCAAAAAAGGGCATGGCATATGAATGTTCAGCTGTGTGGATCATCATGATAGAGACAATAGCAAAAGTGCATGAGAGATAAATGTCCTATGGGTGCCCGGACTGTGGCCTATACACTCTCTCTGCTAGACAGGTTACCATGCAAACAATGGTGCTGGTACATAGTTCAAGGGAGGACTATATGTATAAAGAGAAGTGATAAGCATGAGCAGTCATAACATGTCCATTGCTGCTGTCAGTATGGGACAAAGTGAGAATAGTCACAACACAACAGCAGGCAGGTATGTCACCACAAAAGAGAGGGTGGGTGGAGTGTGTAGAGATAGGGATCAGCTGAGAACAGTCATGCAGACACACTTTTGACTGAAAAAAGTGAACCACAGATGTACAAATCTTGTCATAGGTTCAAGAAAATGGAAATGGTTTGAAGATTTCACCATCCTGAAGGCAAAGGTGTTACTACAGGCCTCTGTGCACAAGCATCATGTACATTTTTGAAAGGATAAAACTGACAAGGCTTTATGCAGTTGGATATGGTAAGTAGTGGTTCAGGATATCAATTCTATTGGTATCCATAATAGGAAAGTAGTACAGGTGTGTTGCGGGGTTACCAAAATATGGCACTACATGCCAAAACCAAGACACAACATCACCATGGCCAAGTTAACCAAAGGAGGTGGACCACCAATACAGACATGGCTCGCAGGTGTGGAAGAGCTCTTGATAACCCTTTCTGTGCAGGGTTATTGTATTCTCATGCCTAATAGTGGCCTGGATAGGTTAGTGACAAATGCTCAGCTACCTTTAGGGGATGCTGTTGGTTAGTAATAGCAGAGATCTTTCACGTTGTTCACTAGGCTACATACATAAAGGGATTATTCAGCTGAACACCTCTGCACAAAATGTTTTCAGGGTGCTTTAGAGCTGCAACTATGACATCCTGCACCACAAGTTGTATATGTGTCCATATGAAATTCTTATAATTGGTCTGCAAGAGTATGTGGACTATGACCTAGAGGATAGAGATGAATATTCCAGTACTGCCACAGGTGTGTTACGATTATGCATTCACAGTTTCCACTGGTGTATAGTATGGCAGAACAGGGCAGAGCATGTTTAATTTCAGCAGGTTACTGTTGCTAATAATGATGGAAATACGTGCATGGTATAATCAGGTGAAGCAGTGACTCTGTTAGCAAAGCTAACATTGAGGAGCATGCTCACATCACCCACATATGAGGTGATGATGGAGGGATTGATCAAACCTCTGACATGAATGTCCTGTTGGTCTGAGCTCCAGCCAGTCTACACAAGAGTCAGCACTATGAATGACATCCGACAGCTGCACTGACTCTAATATATTGGCACTCAACATAGCAGAGAGGCATGTTGGTAGCCATCACTGCCATGACTCCGGGTCTTTCAACGACCTTGCTAAAACACTTGGCATCAATTAATGTATGTACAAGTCAGTAGTTCAGGCACTGGCAGCTATACATACAAAGGCAGAGGTGGTAAGCATGATGTGTGGTCTGCTTAAGGATATGCAGCAGCTGCATGGGTTGCTGAGTGATCTTCTGCACATGCAAAGCGACATGATAAATAGGGACTTGGAGGAAAACATCAGGGCTTGGGCAGACAACATGACATCCAGATGGGATGTTAAAATGCACTACATTGTGTGTCTGCTGTCTGTACTGGCCATTGCACAGTCAAGACCAAGATGTGTCACTGGCTGTCACATGATATGATTAAACAGAGACAACATCACCTTCACCCTAATTGTGGCAGCCAACACATCAGGGCATGACAAATCTCCTTGTTGTAGCTATCAATACTCATCTTGCTCCAAACCTGTGATGCTCCACCAGTTTTGCATTGACCCTATCTCCTGTTGGCTGACATAGAGCCACAATTAGCTGTAGCCATTCTTGGACTGTGGATGCCCTCCATTTACTGACTTCTGGAATGGACACCCAAGTTAGGGTTGCTGTACTCACTGTTGAAATGCTACATCATCCATCACACAGAACACATATGGCCTTGAAAAAGCAGGGCCACATGGTACATCTGGCCAGTGTTAATAACATGAATGCTCCATCCCAACAATGGAGGATGTAATCTCTGACTTTCCCAACCTGCGACCTGCCTAAGTGGGTACTGCATTCACCTAGCATGTTCTTACCCAATTGATAGCATTACTGTCAACTGTCAATGCTCCCTATCCCACCAGTGCAACTGATGATGAGTGTATCCTAACCACTCATCTGGCAGGTGAAGGTAAGGTAATGTCTAATGGACAGTATGACCAGATATTTCACTGCAATCCATAACCTTGATGTATTAACACATGCATCAGTTGATTCTGTGTTGTCCTTATTATGGCCCTTGCTTGGACCCAGATGTCACCTTTTATCCATGGTCACAAAGTATATAACCCTCCTCTGACACACATGAGGTCTAAATGCCCCAACCCCTGTTGCGTTGATGCAAGATATCTCTGAGGCAGTACTATGATGTTCCTAAGTTTTATCTGCTTTCTTACTGCCATACTGTACAACATGATGCACACTGCAAATATCTGACTACCGCTATCATGTGCATACTGCATTTTGCTAGCAGATGTATCAAAACTGTGAAAGTGTGTGTCCAGGAGTAGAAATACATGTTCAATAATGTCTGTAAATGTTTTTTGTTTCCCATGTCAACCAAGATCTGAGAGTTTTGGATAGTGGTCATTATCCATCATTTAATTGCAAAACCAGCATCATCTTCAGCACACAACACTAGGCATCATTATATGGCTTACTGCACACTTACATGTGAACCACATATCCTTTTTATATACCTAGAAATGTATGCACCTACTATCCAGATGACTGTGGGAAGTGATACCACTTGAAATGCTGGTACTTATTACACTTGTATCAGAGGTAATAATCATCAAAAATATTTTGGTGATGCAATAACACACTGATTATAATGCACTATGCATTGTACACCACCTGTCAGTTGATGGAATGGAAACCATTCTGGATAATCTACCAGATACCATATGGAGAAATGGGGGGGGGGTCTTGATGGCAAGGTGCATTCAAACAAAGGCTTTCAGAAAAACACAGAAATGGGATATATTATAAAATACACACATAGTAGTTGGTCTCACCTCGACTATAAAAGGAAATCATATGCATTCTTTCACATACTATAACATCAAGGAACTGGTATAGGATCTGCAAGGTAGATGCCTGCAAAACTCATAGCATATTTACTGTCAGATTTTGAAAGCTGCCTTTATCAAGGATAGTTAATTCTGCACAAACTTTCATATCCACTAGCACAGGCAGCCCTTTCATCCTGTTGTTTCTGCATGTTGGCAATACTTGTCTTCTAACTTCCATGTGATGCCACTATCTGCAGGGTAGCAGTCGACAATGTTCTAATGTCAACATGATGGTATGCTTTCCACTGATAGACCTGACATCAGTGCAGAGGATGATATCATGCACTGACTCTCACAATGGCCACTGAGAGCTGTTGTTCATCTACGGTTGTTGCTAGCCCTAGTAGAATAGCATAAGTAAGACTACTGTACAGTGAAAAGTCTGGTGGTTCAGAATAGATGAGCACTGCAGTTCTTAGCACCAGATTAATACATCTCTAAACTGCTCTGTCAAGTCTAATTTTGTCATTTGCATTCATGCTGAGTCTCATTAGAATGAAGGCGCTCATTTGCATGTCTTCATGAAGTCATTTGCATAGCATAAATACCACTATATTTCTCCTGTAGCACAACTGCACTACACTAAGCATCATTGTCCATTGTATTATTTTACTAATGTTATACAAAAATGTTTCTGAATGCCCTTTATCTTCCTTTTGTAGACTGTACACACAAAAAAGACAAAATACACCAAATGAAATCTAATACATATCGAAGAAAACAAAAATTAAAATAAAAACAAAAGAACACACAGATTGCATCTTCCTTTCAGTTTAAGGGAAAAATAACTTTACATATGGAAATCATAAAATATATCCACACAATTCCACCAAAAAAGTACCCACATAAATCATCCCTGCAGAAATAAAATTCATTTAAATTAAAATTAAAATATTGCAAACCATATACAATAAACGTGAGATTTCACCTAACCAGTCAAAAAATACTATAACCAGCAAAGGAATCTGATTAAAAATAACCAAACTATTTAGAATTAAACTAAATAAAAACATTACTAAATTATAAAATTTGTTTTATTTTAGAAAAAAATATGTATTATGACTTTTGCAATTTAAGAAGTTTAGATTTTAACTTGTGTGATAAATTTGTTTTCTCAGGCTGTCAGTTATTTTGCAGAGACCAGTATTATAGTAAGGTCCATTAAGAAGCTATTACTTAATTGTGATCTTACCTCTGTCTAATGGCAGAACACTGTCACTGTAGATGCTCTATCACCACATGGCCAGAAATGACAAACGGCAGTAGTGACATATTACAGACAGAAAAATGTAGGATAGGTGAGTCCCTGCCTAGTGGGCAGTCATAAGACAGCCTTCCCTGTTATTTTCCCCATGCTCTCCTGGTCTACTTTGCAAGTTTCATGATTGGGATGAGTGAATGGCTCAAACACAGTGCCCTGGTAATGTGTATTGTATCAAGGTTCAGTGGGTTGGGCAAGCCAGCTGGGTGTGGTGGTCTGCAACACTACTTGGATTCGACTAGTCAGACATTTTGTTGCATATTGGTTACATAGTCATTGTAATAAGGTGCTGGTGTATGTGTCATTTCAAGTAAAATGACCCAACGTGAGTTTGTGTCTTTAGTGGAAGCAGGCTAGTGACAAAAAATCTTCACCTCCTGAGAAATTTGTCTTTAAGCCAGCACAGCAAAAAAAGGAGGTATGTCACATCCTGATCCACTGGTATTTAAGTAAGAGTGGCAGTTTGCCGAAGTAAGAGTAGCTCCACAGAATTGCTTCCCTCCCTTTTTAGGTAGGAGAGGGACACTTATGGGGAGGCCTTCTCTCCTTACAGTCCCTTGTTTTCCTGGACTACCTAGCTAATTTAATAGTCAGGATGAGTGAGTTGTTTAAATGCTGCATCCCAATAATGTGTAGTGTGCTGACTGTCACTGGATTGGACAAGCTAGCATAGGTGGTTGATATGGTACCCTGATTAAACTAGTTAGACGGTTTAATTGCAGATTGATTACACTGTCATTGCTGTAAGTTGCTTGGGTAAATATATATATTTTTATTTTATTTCATTTTATTTTGCTTTTGTTTACTATCAGTGAAAGCTCTGGGAAAAAAGCTCCAACATGTTATAAACATTTTTAAACAGACATTCACTAATATACATGAATAGACATTAGGTAATATACATTAATTGCAGAGGGATTATATTGTCATTGCAGTAAGTTGTTAGGTCATATACATGTTTTTATTTAATTTCATTTTATTTTGCTTTTGTTTACTGTATTTGTCCTAATGGGTTTAGGCAAAAAGCCCTTTACAATGAAAGCACTGGGAAAAAAAGCTCCAACATATTCTAAACATTTTTAAACAGACATTCACTAATATACATGAACAGACGTTAAGTAATGTACATTATCAATTGCACAATCATGTGCTAATTAGATTACATTCATAAGAAATAAGGACAACTATTATAGTATAAAAGATACTTATGCATTAGTGGATGTTAAACACTGAGCATTTAAAGAGGTGTTCCACTGTTTATCAAATCAATAACAGAGCATGTGATTAGTGCATAGAAACTGAAGGAAATGGAGGTGAGGCAAGGACACAGGCAAGGCAAATAATGACAATATATAATGCAGGTTCATTGATAATTTATATATATATATATATATATATATATATATATATATATAGACATATATGTATGTATATAGACATATATGTATTCTTCACCCAAATCAGAAAGTATGTCCTAGACAAACTAGAATCATGCTACAATAAAATAGCCAAGTTTGCTACGAACTCAACTTATAAAACCAATCATTGTACTGCACTAAAACAATTAAAATGTCTTGTGTTACCACGGCTACTTAACTATCACCAGCTGGGTACAGCCTACAATATTCTCAAATACCCTGAAAAATAACCCTCAATATCCAATCTACTTACTGTCTACACTGTAAACTGGTACCTCAGATCTAGTGAAAAATCTCTCCTATCCATGACCAAGGCCAATAATAATGCAGGGAAAGCACTCTACTCCCACTCCATTGCCAGAAATTGGAACTCTCTACCCCATTCCGTGTCCACTGCCCCCTCCATCTCTATATTCAAAAACTCCCTCAAGTCACATCTCCTTAGTACCTGGTTATGTCCCTGCATCACATAACCTTACCCATAATGCTATTAACCCGACAAATTGCTCGCTGATCACCTGCCTGCTCACTGATCACCTGCATGCTTGTTCATTTGAAAAGTTGAACTTTTAACTGTAGAATTTACTTAATATATTTTCTTCTCTTACCAATGTATAACTGACATTGTCATTTTAATTATTTTCTATACCATCATTTATCTGGAGTGCTTTTAGTTATTTATTGTTGTATTACTATGTGTATCATATATGTTGTAACCTGTTTACAACATCTTATTTGTGTATTATACTTGCTGTAATGTTTTTGTACAACTAGATGTCGGAGCTTTTTCCCTGGGCCTCGTCTGAAAATGGACCTGGTCCAGTCGGAATTTCCCAGTTAACAAATGTGAAATAAAATAAAATAAAATAAATAAATATATAGTCATATTTGCATATACATATCTCTCTCTCTCTCTGTATATATATATATATATATATATATATACATATATATATATATATATATATTTATTTATTTATATATAGATAGATATCATCAAGTTATATTAAAAGTGTAGAAATGGAGAGTGAACAGTTATCAGTTTCATTGCATTTGTCAATAAAATGGTTGCAATGGTTATGTGAATTTGTGTTTTTTTGTGGGAATAGGCCAGGGACAAAAAAGATGATCTAAGCACTTGCATTTTTGTTATATTAGACATGTAGAGATGGGGAGTAAGCAGTGATCATGTTGTGGTCACTGCCCATCTAATTCTACCACCTAGAGAACTCTCCATTAGTAGCTCACACCACGGGAGAAATTATACTACATCACTATTGTGTGACATGGCAAATGTTTGGCTTTAAAGTGAGAGAAGTAATTGTGGGAACCCTCTTCCCATGAAATGTTTCCAATGAGGGGAAGTGTACACCCATGATCTGTCAGATAAGTCACCCCTATCTAGGTAGGTAGGTAGGTACTAGGTTATTGGCCCTAGGGCCTATACAAGCCTAGCCAAAAATGTACCCTGGCTTTTGCCACCCAAGAAAATTATTTTCCTGTGCCCCTGTCAAGCAGAACCACAGAAGTGATCTCCGGGGTGAATTTCCTATTACCCATCCAATATATCTGGCACTATAGTCACACACACGCACACATACTACCTAATCATTGCTGGATTTGAATGCTTGCCTAACTTGCCTAAAGCCACAGTTTAAAGAACCATGTATTAGCTACTCATGCAGCATGAGAAATGCTGCTACAACTGTAAGATAGAGCACATTTGAAGGGATAACTTCAGCTGAATAGGGCAGAGTGCTGTGGGAGCCTTCTCCTGGAGTAAATGCTTCTTCTGAGTAGAAGTGTGCACACCAGATCTGTTGGATAAGCCAGTCATAGCTGTAGCTACAGTCATACACATTCTCACAATAGGTGGCCATTGCTGGATTAGAACACCTACCAATCTAAGTCCTCAAACTAAAGGGCATTGTATCAACTATTGATGCCACAGGAGAAGTCTTGCTGTAAGTATGTCACTGAACCCATTTGTAGGGGGTGATCTCATCTTTGTATTGCAAAGCAGATATGTTGGCTGAAAAGTATTGAAATTCTTGTGGAGCCCTCACCTCAGGTAAATGTTTTTCTTAAATGGAAGTATACACACCAGATCTGTTAAATAAGCCAGTCTTATTCATCAATACAGTTGCACACACTCAGATTAATTAATCATTGCTGAAGTCAAGCAGCTATCTAGGTCTACAATCTAAAGAGTATTGTATCAGCTATTGATGCTAGAGGAAAGTCTTAAGTGTGAGATAGGACCCATTGGTATGGATGACCTCATCGTTGTGTTACAAAGCAGGTGTTTGACCTAAAAGGGACTGTAATTGTTGTAGGATCCCAGCCTCAGTGTAAATGTTTCTTCTGAATGGAAGGGTACAGAGCAGATCTGTCAGACAAGCCATCTTACCTGTCAAGGCAGTCACACACACACACACACACACACACACACACACACACACACACACACACACACACACACACACACACACACACACACACACACTCACTAATACTAGTTTGTCATAGCTGTATTTTAACCCCTACCTATCTTTATTCAAAATCTAGAGAGCCTTTTACCACCTGCCAATGCCACAGAAGAAGTCTGACTACAAGTGTAAGATGGAATGCATTTCAGAAGTGACCACATCATAATGTTACAAATCAGACATTTTGACTAAAAGGGCTTGATATTGTTGTGGGAGCCCCCTTCTGGGGTCTGTTGGAGAAGACAGTCCTACTTGTCATTACATTTAAACACTTACTTAAGTTCACAGACTACAGATCATTGTACCAAATGCCAGTGACATAGGTGAAATCTTACAGCAAAGGTTGTGCAGCCAGTAGTTGCAATGTACATTACATAAGTTTGCGTGACTAGACAATGTGTTTTGACAGAAACATAAAATAATAATTTGTTAATCACAAACCACTACATGCTGTTCAATAACTCATACATCACTTCATTTATGGATATTATTGCAATGTGAATGATATATATGTGTGCCACATTAAGGTGTACTGCCTGATATATGATAGCTGTCTTATAGTTGTCAGAAATTGGAGTTCCACCTATGCATTCCTGACTTTTCATCTCAATATCACTGCATGAAATTATTGATTTATTTTGTAGATCATTGTGCAGACTTTGTGATGTGTGTACATTGAGCAAGGTAACTGCAATCATACAAGCCAAACATATAAAAATACAGTACTTCTACAGAGCAAGTATGTGTCCATTGGTCTATCTTCATTGGAACACATTTGGAAGACTAATGTGTTTCAGTACAAAAATGATTTATAATACATAGTAAGTAGACAGCTTCACAATGACCATGTATTGACTACAATAAGCCAATAAATCATACACAAGGAATACAAGCTAGTAGCATTATTTTTCTTCCTGTCAGAATCGCCTACTGAAGTGTATTGCTGTCACACTCATTTGAACAACTGATGGTAAGGTATTAGCACATGCAGAATTATTTCCTGAGGTTTTGAATTTAGACCAGGAAATAGCAATAGTCTCTTGTACTCTTTGCTGAACATCATGTAAATAAGAAGCACAAGCATACAGATATTTCTGATGCTGATCCAGTCCAGAACTTGTGTGTATTGTGGTAATGTGCTCTGTGTCACCATTGAAAAATCTATCAATATCGGTACAATAAGGTGTTCATAATATGGATACTACAGAAGCAATACCCCTTCACACTCCACATATTTGAAGAATGCCACATGTTTAAGTTATAATATTGTTGTGTTCTTCATACAGTTTGTGTTTCTTTGTAAGTCAATGAGGACTGAAATCCCTACATAATAACATAAGATCTACATTTAGACTTTATATCTTTAAAAATATGCATGCTAATGCTAAATCTTTTATTTTAGTGACCTCCTACATGTGCAGGGGCAATAGTTGTAATCTGTTCTTATTTTGGAGCCATTTTCCATGCATTACTTTTGGATTTGTCCAGATGTCTTGCCTTGAGAGGTGAAAAGGTATGAGCTGGGATGAGATACTGTTATACTAAATAAAATATTAGGTGACATACTTGTGTTAAACTAATATATCTATGCATTACTTCATAAGGGAAATGTTAGAAAGAAAACTTTAAGTAAAACTTGACACACTGCTGCATTCAAACATCTGACAATATATATCAACCTACTCAAGACTGGAAACTTATCACATCACACAGCAAAAAAATTGAATCTTTCAGGTAGTAAAACTCACACATAAGAAGAGACAATGAGAAAAGTATGAAGCAAGAGATTATGTGTGCTTCATACTTCATAACAGTGCTGAGAAATAAAACATCCCACATGGTGTACATTGAACCCTGCAGCCTGCTAAGCATACAAGAACAATTGCCTACTCATAGTGCTATCAGTATTGCTTTCTGTTGCACAGAAAGGCTAAATACAGAGCTTGAGGAACACTGTATTAATGTGGCAAAAGGTAAAATTCACAGTCTTTGCTACAGGATTTGAGCAACACTTAGCACTGAAGCATGAAGCCAAGCATTGAGCAAATGCTAATGAAAAAATAGAAAGATTGTTTTATGGGCTATTTTTGGCCATGTGAGGAGTGTGAATTTATTTTTGACGAGATTAAATGTGTGAAAAGAGGGTGATAAAACAATGGTAAAAAATAGGGACCAAGCAGATGTTGTGGACACTGGAGGAAAAATAAAGAAATGTGCACAATAATGGTGATAGAGCACCATAGCTATTCACTTCTTCAAAAGGCAATAGTGCATTTCTAATAAAACATCTGAAGAATTTGGATCTTCACTACAGCAAATGTCTATAACAACTTAATAATGCTGGGTGATCAATGGACCAAATCAAGTGTGGCATACAAATACATAATGTGGAGAGCTATGTCTGGAGCATATGTTTATTTATTTTTTAGTTTTGTGGGACAGGTGCCCTTTTTATATTTATTTATTTATTCATTTATTTATTGAGAGAACAATGTTGGGGAAGAAATTCAGGAATAGGAGGGGTAGATAGGCTAGGTTAGGTTGCAGGTGCAGACATAGGGTGCATACAAGACAAGCAGGGATGTTGGTAGACTCAAAAGGTTGGGTAACTCCATAAATGGGGATAGGTATGGAATTTTGGAGGTGCATCCTCATATCTCATGAGTACAGTGAGAATCTAGTCCCTTCCCACTGAACGATCACCATTGTCCCCTGTCATAGTCACATTGGACATTGCTGGACAAGGCAGTGATTTGGCTATTCAGTGGAAGACTTTTTTTTATTCTGCCAAAGGTGGCATAAATGCCCTTCTCCAATTTTTCCTCCACCAGTCCTGTTAGCTCTTGACTGGTAACATAATCTCCACTTTCACTGCCATTACATGTGGTTGGTACCAGTCCATCAGGCCCTGAGGCTAAGCTACCTGACATAGCTGGAGCAGGTAGTACAGGAGTTGTGGAGGCAATGCTGACAGGTTGTGACCCAGATGTGCTGGGTGTCTATATTGCCTGTGGTGGTGCCACCAAAGCCACCTTTGGAGGGATAGTTTTTGAGCTTCTGTAGCTCATCTAACTCCCCATACTTGAGGTCATTCATTTTGCAGCAGGAATTATAGTCCAAATGCCATTAGAAAAAAAAAAAAACAGAGATATAACGTTAGGGGAGAGACAACATAGAAAAAAATTATAAATGGCAGGCAATTTTAATATATCTATTTCCATGCATATTGCCACTGGTCTACTTCTCTAGACCAAATTTGCACTCACCCAAATTTCATTTTACCCTGATGACAGCATTAAACTTTTACAAAACTGAAAGTACATATTACTGACTTTTTTACAGGGAATGCAGACAATTGTCCAAAACTGAAACAAAAAACACACCACAGTAAGTCAAACCCACCCAGGTAGGGGGATACACCCCCACCCCCCAACTAAATATACCAACTCCAGGTTCTCACTACAGTGGAGAAAAGGGCAAATTACCCCATGTTGGCCAAGTGTCACCATTCCCTGTAAAAAAAGTCGGTAATGTGTACTTTCGGTTTTGTGAAAGTTCGGTGTTGTCGTCTCGGTAAAGTGAAATTCGGGTAAGTATAAATTCAGTCTACAGAAGTAGACCCATTGCCACATAAATGGTTAAAGATTTGTCACATCTACATTTAAATGTGAAGCCATACATTTGTGTTGAACTGCAAATTAATCTCATTAGTATTATACACATTGTGCATAGTGTTGTGTGACTTTTGCATATATGATTTATGCATGACAGCTCATATAACATTCCTGTGAAATTATTACAGTGTTATTCAAAATTATTGATTGCAGAATAATACATGATTAGGAAAATAATGCACTTTTAGGTAATAAAGGCAAATTGCTGTTGCTTGGATTTGAACCCATACACATCTGTGCCAACTGTAACATTAGTTAATGCAATGTTTCAAGAGTTTTTTTCAGCAGGTATGTACATTTGGTATACAGAGTATGCCTACTCATTTTTGACTGTGTCAGTCAATTATTGACTGATATCCACAGATGTGATAAAATAATTTCCAAATCATAACTCTTATGGTATGGGTATTAGTCATACCTGGGGTATACGTAGCCTGTGCCTCTCTGATATGCTTTAGTCTTTCCTGATGCACCTTCCTAATTCCCTCTATCTCTACAGAAGTTAAACAGAACAGAAAAAAGAAAAACAAAATAATAAACACCCCATTGTGTTGGCAAGTCATGGTATCGGCTGATAATGGCCACCTATACTTATTCAATTCATACAGTTCATGGTTCCTGAAATAATCCTCACATTGTCTAAGGAGACACCTGTTTCTACCTTTTATGTCATTGTAATGGTGATGGCATTGTTCACCAGTCTGTGGGATGCCAGCTACATTAGTGACAGTTTTGGCCAAGCTATTCCAAGCCTCAGCCTTCTACTGAGATCTGATATTGTGTCCCTGCAACAGCCTTTGGCTGTAACGTTTAATAAGGAGTCCCACAAAGAAGTGGGCTCTTCCTGACACATCTTTTTGCTCAAAATCGAGTATACCCTCACCATCACCTTCCGTGTCTTTTTAAAGATAGCCTGAAAAAATGGCAGGGAATTGATGCTAATTTCAGTTCTTGTGTGTACAAGCTTGTGTGCAAAAATGGGCAATCTATGCAGCTGCATTTGAGTGGCAGAAAGCACAGAAATGAAATGGAAAGAAATGTGTGTATGATTTCTTCACTGTCCACTTTAGGTCTGAAATGTGAAGTTATACTTGGCCATGTATGCCATTGAGTGATTTCACAAATCTTCCACTGCAAGTCCATCAAGTGCTGCTTAATGATAATATCTCAGTTACATTTCAGATGATGTATTGGTGACTCTTGTCATGTCTTTTGGGGTGGCTGATTGCAATCATATATAGAACATTGTCACAGATATTAGATGGCAGTCTCAATACTGCTGTTGTATTTCAGTGTTGCTCTTATGTAAATTTACTTTAAGTAATACAAAATGCCTTGGTGTCACATACATTTTAAAACTTGTGAGTTATAGCACATGGGAAATGAACTCATGACCAAAAGGACCTTAAACTACTTTATTATTTGCATGAACTGTTAATGCCACAGGAGAACTGACATCCCCAGAGCTTAAGATAAGGTGTACAATTTTGAATATGACTAAAGGTAGACTTAAGTCTAACAATGCTGTAAATGTTGCACTTTGAGTTGTCCCATTATTGGATTAATAATTTGATGCATGTGTATATTCTTGTGAAGATGCTTCAATTGCATTGATTGTTGTGATATCTGTAATGAGAATTGACATGTGCTGAAGCCAAGCATATTTGTGAGGCCGGTGGCCATGTCTTAACACATGTAATTTTTATTTGAGTTTTTGCCATAGGCATAGGGCATGAAGTGTCAGTTCTTTACTGTCATTCCTGTATACTGACAGTACTCCATGCCAACTGTGGTCCAGAGAAGGAAAAAAAAATTTTTTTTAAATATTTTATTAGTCAAGGAGTTAACATTCCATGACAAAGCTATAACACATACATAACTGAGACACAACAAAGTTCCGAGTAAGTTTAACATGACAAGCTCATTCATAATTAGCAAATTATAAATCGATAAAATTAAACTGAGTCAATTTGTAGATGAATCAGTCAAAAATAAAAGTAATGTCCATGAATCATTCCCTCATTTCATACCTAGTCGGCTATTATGTAATTGTTTTCAGCTTATAACATACTATACGTAAATCTGTGCAGCAGTTATTAGGAATTATCTTCCAGTGTTAAAATACAAGAACTACCATTGTTAGAATTATATTTTTGATCCACAATATCATAGTATTATTAATGGTGTCTATTGATGTAATAATTCCTATCAGTTAAACTGTATCTCTAGGATCCTCAGAAATAGCCCTGAAATGATTTATATATCACTGCCAATTAGTTTTTGCCCTAAGATTACACTTTAGGACAAAAACATATCGCATAAATATAGTCATCTAATTTATGCCCACACCTCCAACACTTATCTGGGTAACAGGCACTTCTGTTTGGTAATTATAGCAAGGTAAGTTGCCATTTGTGGATATGTTTCTGCAATGCGAACCTGGGAATCTGCTATCATTAAATGTGTGAAGATGCCTAGACCATTGATTCTCTGTAATCTCTTGATGGCAGTATTTAGACTATATGGAAAAATTAAACACTTTCACAATGCTGACTTTGTGTGACTTGTTGTTTGCATTAAACTCATGCTGCACTGATGTCATAACAAACAGATGGAGATGCTATGCAGACTTTACAGGATGCAGCCTTCTACACAGCATACATCAGTTTAATGCACAATTGGGATAATGATACTCCACTGAAGTCATGTTTCTGCATGCTTCTACCTGTGTTGCTGACCTCTTCATATTTCCCTAACCTTCAGTGCTGTTAATTATACTACCTGATGCATTTGCACAAGAACTATTTATGATATCATTCACATGCAAATGTGGTATAACTTTACTATAATCAGCGCTATGAGTGTCACAGCTGGCACAGATCAAAGTTATCTTGTTTAGCATCCGGCATGCACACTTGTGCTGCAACATTCAACTTTTAAATTGCAAGTATAGTTTAGGTCAAGTACATCAAACAGAAGTATTATAAAACCCTGCACTGCATGTGCTGTTTGTTACAATATTCAGCATTAACACATTCAACCACTGAGAAAATTACATAATATATGTATTTTCTGAATTCAGTACTGTTCAAAGTGCTGAGTAAAGTGCACCACCACCACACTTATTTACATGACTGTAAGCTAGTTTCTTGAGCATATGAAATAAGCTTTTGAGTTTTTGGCTTGGAAAATGAACTGTGACTCAGTGATAGTCATTGCTGGTGTGCTTTATGTGCAATGCCAGGCACTGTGTGAGGGATGAAGCCAAAAAAAAATCATGAATCAGTGTGAGGATTTCTCAACTTTCTGTCCTTATAAAAAGTAAAATGTTGACAGTAAGTATCCCTATTTTCACAGAGATGTGACTCTCTCTAGATCTGAAACTTGAAACCAGGCCTTATTGTGATAGCCTCTCTACCCCAGGCCAGTAATCAAGGAACCTCAGTCCTTACCACTGACACTAGTGAGAGATGGTCACTAAAAATAGGAACAGGTTTGCACAGTATTTTTAAATGTAACTCTCTGCATCAAGCACAGTTTCCCAGAACAACACAAAGGGAACAAGCTCCTAACCTGGAACTGGACTCTCTGTCTCTTCAGATCCCAAACAAGACTCACTTTGGAGCACTGTGTTCCAGTTCCAAGTAGCTGACACACCCACACCTGGGTATTTGATTTTCACACACACACACACACACACACACACACACACACACACACACACACACACACACACACACACACACACACACACACACACTCCTGGGAAAGGCTGGTACAGATTTACTAGCTGTATGCCTTTTGCCCAGACTATAAGGTAATCATGCTGTCACCAATCAAACACTCTCAGGATCTTACAAGGGTATCCAATTACAGTGAGTAAAATCAATACAGATATAAATGATAGAGCATATCGAAAACAGTAAGGGCATTCAGAGTGGCCAAGGTGTCACTAAAATAAGCACAAGTACTCTAAAGATGATACAAGTATTCTCTAAAAGACCAGCCACAATGAAAGATATAAAAATATTTAATAATACATAATAAAATAGAAAACATGAGAATACTAAATATCTAAGTACAATAAACAGCAGAGTTTCAATCGCAGGAGAAATAAAAATAACAGTTGGACAGATTCTCACAGATGTTAGGAAAATAATGCTTAACTAATCTCACTTTATTTCCTGACTGTCTAAAGAATAACAGCTCTCTAGCTAACTTAATTAATACAGCAAGACAAGATGAGATGCTGAGATGCCTACTTTCACAAGTCAAGGTGATGAGCTTCACATTTCTAACTAACTAACTGTGATAACTGGCATAGATCTTTATATCAGGTGTCAGAGAAAACAAAACAAAACAAGCTACTGTGAGAGTTCCATCCTCAATGCTGGTTATAGAATGACATCACGTTTGATCAACAGACTCTGGTGCAATACCCACTCAGAATTTTGCTAAGATCTGTTGCAGTATTTGAAAACTATAGAGCAATTTCAAAAATTTCTATTCTTCCCTTCCAGGATTCTTTGTTTAAACATATACATTTAATCAGTTTTAATAACACTGATGATACAGTTTTAACACAGGCATCTGTACAAGTTAGTGTGACACAAAATTATTTACAAAACTCCAGCTAACTATGCTGGGATATGTTACGCATGCACTGCCCCACTCTCCCTGGCACAGATGGGAATACCTCATATTGTCACATTTTCCTACCCTTTGAAGTCTCAAGATAGTTTTTGAAGTAACCCTGGAAAAATGTTGCTTGAGAGAAATGGGCCTTTCTGATAATGCATTAACCTATACCCTGTCTTGACAGTCCATCTTCATTGGCATTGCTTACCGCACTACGGTGCTGTATTGTCATATTATATACCTGCAACCTTAGGCTCCACCTTAATAACTTGGAATTTTGTTGACTGACTCTATGTGGCCATGTTACTGGATTGTGGTTTTTAACCACAGTGAATGTCCTTCCATACAGATAAAGCTGAAGTTTCTGCAGTGCCTATACTATGGCTAGACATTCTTTGTCTACAGCTGTATAACATTCCTTCCTGGACTGGAGTGTACGGCTGAGATATACAACTTGGTGCTCTTCTACCTCTGAGGAAATTTAGCTGAGTACAGCCCCCACATCATGGTTCGAAGCATCCACCTACACAACAAATTCTTTGCTGTAATCTGGATTGGCTAACACAAGGAGTCCTACCAAATTCCCCTTAAGCTTTTGCAATGCCTGCTTGCAGCCTGGAATCCAGACTAACTTCTCTGGCCTGTTTTGTGGTGCAGCAATTGTACTACCAGTGGGAATGAACTTTATATAGTAGCCCACTGTTCCCAAGAATGCCCTCACCTGCATTTTGGTAACAGATGCAGTCCACAATTAAATAGCTTCCACTTCGGCAGGCTCTGTCCTAATCTTACCACTTCCCATGCTATGTCCAAGGTAGGAGACCTCTGTGATACCTGCCTGACACTTACTGGGCTTAATGGTCAACCCTACCCTTTGCAGTCTGTCCAAGATCTCCCTGACATGCTGAGGTTTCATATTGTTAACATAGTACAATTTGTGCACCTGCCTTCTGTCTAGCAGGCTTACCATGCAATTAACATTACTAACCTTCCTTACCACTTTAACGGGTCCTTCCTGTCACTCACCAGGTCAGGATATAACAGGCGAACATCATGGGTTCTTGTTCAAGCAGCTTTATTGTACATAAACACATCATAAATGAGGTTAAGTAACTTTAACTTATAAATAAACTAGCTATCATGCACATAGATGTTAACACTCTGGCTGCACCTTCAAAATGGTATTGAAGATAACAAAGGCTTGGTATTTATATGAACACACAGATCTTGAAAATGCTTCTTAATGGTGCAGCACACTTATTATTCTACATCCTCCCTTTTTGAAAAAATGAGTTAGGCATTATCACTGATATTAATGAATATGCAATTTACACAGAAATGATTTTCATCATGCAATTATATAAAAATAGATGCATATATACAATTATGTCCAAGTTGCTGTGTATTTCACACTAGGCTTTGAAATGTGACCATATCATGTGACATAAAATTTGGGATCTGATTTAGCAACTGGGATTGTCTCTGCTGACTGTTCAATCTTATGAATACTGGAATCATCTACCAGAACAGTATCATGAATCAAGACATGTTCTGGAGCAGGAACATCACCTGGATTGCTCTTAGAGTTAGTCTTTATCACAGGTACGATGCTGCGATATCAGTTCTGCTACAGGAAGAAGATGTCTGCGATTTCTCCTGTACTCCACACCCTCAGATTTAACAAAATAAGATCTCAGCTCTGCACAAATACATGTTACTTGACCAATCCGATCGAAACCTTTCGCTCTTTGTAGCTTCACACTTTTCCAATGGATGAAGAAATCTGCTCGATATGGCATAGCTGGAGTTTTGAAAAGAATGCTTTCTAGATACTGACCTGATCACGTAGCCCAGGCCAGTATGACCTTGGCCTTGAATAGCATCCTGCCCTCACCAAGTATTATACCACTGTATAAAGAAAAAAATATCAATTTCAACAATTGGCTAAGCTTCTGCTGTCATTCAAAGGGGATCCAGTGTCTGTCAACCTGGGATGACATGCTCGGCAAGCCGCACTGCTTCACTAGAGACAGCTTGCACCTGTCACCCTTAGGCTTTTGAATACTGGTCAAGGCTCTTGCCACCCCAATAGTGCCTTTTTTAGGCAAGGCTCAAAAGGCAAACCCACCACTGTAAATAGCACAAGTAACAAAAAACTGAGGGTAATGCTGCTGAATGCCAGAAGTCTAAACCTCAAAATGCACGCACTCGAGGCACTCCTCAGTATGGAGAAAATTGATATATGTGCACTAACAGAAACCTGGTTTAAAGCTCCAGAGAGCACCCCAGGACTACCAGGCTACAACTCATACCATACATTTCGGCCACAAAACCCGGACCGAAATACAAAAGGTGGGGGAGTATCCATATTCATGAAGGGTACCCACACCTCCAGGTTAGTGGCACAGCATGATGCTTCATAGATCATCCATGTGCAACTAACAACCGACAAAACTACAATTCAAATTGTAGCTTGCTATGGCTCACCCACCATGTCCCAGGACCCCCATTCCATATTTCTGGAAACACTGGAAAACATAAAGGTCCTACCAAACACCCTGATGTTGGGTGATTTCAATTACCCAAACATTAACTGGGAGAACTACTCAAGTACTAACTCCCTTGCCCAACATTTTCTAGAATTTATAAACTCAAATGCCCTGCATCAACTGGTCAACACCCCCACCAGAGGTGACAACATATTGGACCTGGTCATCACCAATATGGGCGACCGGTGTTCCACACTGGAGGTCAGCCCCTCACTGCTTAGATCTGACCATAAACTAATCACTCTGGATATCCACATTCCACCCCCACCCCCGGTCAAAGAAACCACTGTGAAAAACTTTTCAAAAGCAAACTTCACGTCACTTAAGACCGAGGTGGAAAGTTTCAAAGCCCCCATGCTAAAGGATAATGCTGCCCAAGCTGCAAAATCCTGTACTCATGCACTCTACGGGCACCTACAATAATGCATGGATCATGCTATCTCAAGCAAAACCAAGACTCACTCCTCTATGAAAAGGAAACCTGTCTGGTGGACCACTGCCATAAACAAGCTATACAATAGAAGGAGGAAACTAGTACAGAAAAAAGTAAAATCCCAAGAAGGAAAGACATCCCTGATCAGTATCAGCAAGAAACTATGATCCCTGATAAAATCATCCAAGGCTAGCTTCTAAAGAAACATTGTCAAGGACTCCAAAGATAACCACAAGACATTCTTTAGGTATGTCAAGAATCTAAGTGGCAATCCTCAGATCTGCTTGGAGTTAGTGCAGAATGGTCAAACTAAGAAAAATAAAAAAACAGATGAAAAGTAAAACCACGTGGAGCCAAAGGTACAAACAGCATACAAATATTTAATTTTGATTAAACACTTTTTGTCCTACTCACTGGTAGGAGTTTTTCAGATAAAATAAATGCGTTCCACTCAAGTTTAAATATACATGATGTTAAATGGTCACATGATTGCAACTTTCAATTAGTCAGATGTGTCCATTACAATAAAAAGGTGTAACACTAACTTGAATAAAACTAATAATATCAATAATATCACTTTGTCTTATTCTACCCTGTAACAGCATTCACAAAATAACTCATTCATAAATACATATTTAAGTTTGCACTTTCGAATTTCCACAACAGGATTCCAATCTACATTAGGCAGAGCTCCTCACTAACACTCTTCAAGAGAAACCTTGACGAGTGGATGGGAAATAGAAAGTTTACCCCGGGGTCACTTCAATGGCTCTGCTGGACAGAGGCACAGGGAACTAATCTAAGGGGGTGGCGAAAGCCAACACAATTCTGGCTAGGCTTATAAATGCCTTCGAGCAGATAAACTAGTACCTACCTATGAACCTATGAACCTATAACTGGGCTTTGATTGCTTTGTTGTTAGGCCTCAATAAACTAGAACTGATAGGAAATGTTATTCTGGTTTGCGTAAATAGACGTCTCTGAGCAGGTGAGCCAAGTATATCATCATGGGATATGTTTCTGAGATTGAGTAAATTCAAAAAAGTTAGTATTACCATGCTTTGACTCCTCCAGTAATTGCTTTGCACTCTGTACTGCATGTTCATCAAGTCCATTTGATTGCAGATACTCTGGAGTACTAGTAACATGTATGAAGTCCCATTCTCTGCTAAATTTCCAAAAAAATTGACTAGAGAATTGTGTACCATTGTCAGAGATTACTTTTTATGTACTGCCATGGACTGAGAAATGACATTTCAACTTAGTAATTATTGTAGTAGAAGTGAGATTAGTTGATAGATTGATCTTGAACCAATTTACAAGTACCAAGTAATGCTGATTGTTCCACTCGAATATGTCAGTAGCTGCAACTGACCAAGATAGATCAAGGATTTGACTTAGAAGTGTCTCTCTTTGCAAATGTGCTTAAGTACTACTACACACTGAACACTCACTCCTGGGAAAGGCTGGTACAGATTTTCTAGCTGTACCCCTTCTGCCCATCCTATAAGGTAAACACGCTGCCACCAGTCAACCACTCTCAAGCTCTTAAAATGGTATCCAATTATACTGAGTAAAATCAGTGCAAATATAAATGGTAGAGTATAACCAAAGCAGCGAGGGTTTTTGGAATGGCCAAGGCATTACTAAAATAAGTATAAGCACTCTCAAGATGATAAAAGTATTCTCTAAAAGACCAGCCACAGTGAAAGTTATAAAATATTTAATAATAAAAAATAAAATAGAAAACATGAGAATGCTAAATATCTAAGTACAATAAACAGAGTTTCACAGGAGAAATAAAAATAACACAATTGGACAGATTCATACAATGTAGAAAAACAATACTTAACTAATTTCACTGTATTTTCTGACTGCCTAAAGAATATCTGTTTCCTAGCTAACTTAATTAATATAGGAAGGCAAGATGAGATGCTGAGATGCTTACTTTCACAAGTCAAGGTGATGAGCTTCACATTTCTAACTAACAGTGATAACTTACATAGATCTTTATATCAGGTTACAGAGATAACAAAACAAAACAAGCTGCTGTGAGAATTCCATCCCCTCAGTGCTGGTTATGGAATGACATCACATTTGATTACCTGACTGGTACAATACACACTCAGAGCTTTGCTAAGATCTGTTGCAGTATTTGCAAACTATAGAACAGTTTCAAAATCTTCTACAATTCCCTTCCAGGATTCTTTGTTTAAACGTATACATTTAATCAGTTTTAATAACACTGTTGATACATTTCTTTTGTTTAAACATAACACATTTAATCAGTTATAATAACATTATTGATGCATTTTTAACACAAGCATCTGTACATATCAGTGTGATAGTCGAATGGCACAAAATTATTTACAAAACTCCAGCTAACTATGCTAGCACGTTACACATTCACTACCCCACTCTCCCTGGCACAATTATCAATACCTTACATCATCACAATTACCATGAAACTTGACAGGATTACCAGTGTTTGCCATCTCACGATTGTCACAGTAATGTAAAGAAAGTGGAGCACATGTAATAAAGTTTGTACTTCTCTCATTGACATGTATGCAGCAATATACCCATGTTATCACACAGTTATTTGTCTTCTGAGTTTTTGCCATAAAATGTGAATTGGCACTTCTCTATAGACATGGATTCTGTCAGTGCTCCAAGGCAGTTGCTGTGCATAAAGTAATTGAACATTTTGTATATTTTGTTTGATGACTTGTTTTCATTTACATTATGATGCATTGATGTTGTAAGACATATTGAGGAAGAGGCTATACAGATATTACAAGACATGATATTGCACTAACATATTTCTGTATAGTATACACGTGTTGTAATGAAAAGTGTAATTCTACTAGAGGCATGTTCCTACATATTTTAAACCAGTGTATCTGAGATCTTCATATTTTTCCAAACAACTGTGTTGCTAATTGCACTGTCTCATTCTTTTCCACAAGAACTGTTTGTCACATCATACACATACAAGCTTTTACTATAATCAGTGGTATGAACCCTTCAGGTACCACAGGTCACAATTGTCTTGTTTATCATCCATTATACACACTTGTGTTATAACCTTTACATTTTAAATTGCAAGTGTAGTTCATGTTTAAATACACCAATGGAATCAAATCCTGGACTGCTTGTGTTGCTCTTCAGGACATACTTCATTAACATATTAAGCTGTTGAAAAAGTTGCATAAGAGGTGCATGTCCTGCATTTATTACTGTACAAAGTATTGAATAAGGTGCACTACAACAAGTCTTATTTGTATAACTGATGGCTAAAAGTCTTTGCATATGCAAAATAACATTTTTAAGTTTTGCCTTGTCATTTAGTGATAGTCATAATGGACAGAACCCAAAGCACAATGCAAAGCATTACACACAGAATGAAGAAACAACCCATCATGAATCAGTGTGATGATTTCTCATTTTTATATCCTTATACAAATAAAATGTTTATAATAAGGATTCCTACTTTCACAGACATATCACCTGCTCTAGATTTGAATCCTGAAATGATGGTGTTACCATGAAACATTGACATGATTAACACTGTTTTCCATCTGCACATGTACTTAGTGATGTATAGAGAGTGAGGCACGTGTACTTATCCATCTATCTCTGACATTTACATTAAGATAAACATGTTATCACACAGTTGTCATTTGTCCTGTCACTATATAAGTCTTGCTGAATGTGGACCTTGCAAAAGTTATGATAGTCAAGCATGTGAAAGTAATAATAAATGTCTGCAAGATCATATTGTGCTATTTCCTTTTGTAGACATTAGTCTGTTGTCATCCCTTTGTACCATGAGCACATCACATTTTGCAATGAGTTGCACTTTATTTTCTTCATTTCTAAATTGCATATATTTGATATGATGTACAACCACTTTGTCATCATAGGCACATTATATTTTACAAAGTTTTACTAAAGGGTGCATCAAGGTTCTCTCCTAAGTCACTAAATGTGCATGAAACCTTCTCAGTAAGACTATTCTCTCTCTCTCTCTCTCTCTCTCTCTCTCTCTGTGATACACCATATGTAAGTATACTTCTCATTAGTAGGAATGATAAACAAGTAACTGAATGTGCAGAACTGCTAATGAGTCACACTTAAAATGCATTATCTAGCCAACATTCTGAATACTCACTATTGTACTGTTAAGGTGCATTCACAGCATTGTGTAGGTCCTAACACTATGTTTACCTGCACAACATCTCAAGCAGATTGAATGATTCAAGAATAATAATGAGGTGACACCTAATTTACATAGTACACATTCTCAGAAGAGTTAATTTACTCCACATAAGCAGACTCTGTGTTTATGAAACTTCCAGTCACCTTGGGAAGACTGCTTTGTTTCCCAAGTGCTGCCAAACAAACCTACTGTTTATATTTTAGAACTATTTCATTTACAATAATTTTTTGGAGAACTCTCTTGCAATCTGTCAAAGTGTGTTATGTTCTTTTCAATTACTGTTTGCAAAGGCTGTGTGTTCTTATGAACATATACCAGTTATTGTTGCAAAGCTCCTTAACTTCTAGTTCTTGGGTGTCTGGCATCATTCTGTATGTTGACACATGTCTGACTTGTGAAGCTGATGTGCATTATTGTTATATTAAGAAACATGTTCTCTTCTTATCTTCTTATGATGTTCTATATCCCTGACACAAGTTTTTGCTCCATTCTAATTTTTGTATTGCCATGAAAAGTGATTGTACATGTCTTGAATTTAGCTAATTCAGATGCTTTAAAATGTGATGCCTGCATAATGATTTTTTTCTGCCCATTATTAGATCAGCCTGTAAACCTCCAACCCCTGTTGTATTGTCTGATATATTTTTCTTTTTTACTTCTGTACAGGAATATGATGCCTAACGAAACAAGGAAGGTTTCAATCCCCATTTAAACCTTCATTTTCAGATGCTGGTAATGATGTAATTGTCCAGGCCCTTGGTTTCCAATGGGCACAGATCTTAGATATTTACTTATGTAACAAGTGTCTAGCAGAAGATGGTTGATGACATGAATGCTGTTGGTGGCCATGGGCATGACTAGACATAGGGCAGGTGTTAGGATGAAGAATTATATATTATATTAGACTGTGGCATGGGAGCATAGACCTCATGGGAGTGGTCCTGCCACCGAACCACCACTCACTGAGATGGAGGAGTTCATGTCAACTGTAAGGGTTTAAAGAAGCTCAGAGGAGTTACCTACTGCTGTAATGGATGTGGGACCAGATATGTCCCCTAGTGATGCAACAGGTATGCAATATATAAAACTGGTAAAGTTTTAAGATTTTGTTAAGGTATTGATATTTGCATCAAATGCAATGTTGTGTGTCTAGAACAACTAGAGAGGAATTTCAATGACCACCTGCAAATGATATGGGCATAGTTTTTTTTATCTTTATTTATTAAGATACACTATCACCATCATCATCATCATCAACCCCTTTTTCCCATTTTTCCAGAGATTGGGTTTCATGCCAACTTTTGCCATCTATCTCTATTCAATGCCACTCTACTACCTTCTTCAACACTCATGCCCACTAATGTAGATCTTTTCTAACACAATCCATCTTCTTTACTGGATGCCCTCATTTTGTCTTGCCTTCCTCCTGCCTGTCCCAAATTCTTTTCACCAGAATGTCTTCTCCTTTTCTGTGCATGTGCTCAAACCACCTTAATCTGTTAATATTTGATGTTTTCAGCAATTGTAGCTACTTTGGTTTCTGCTCTTATGTTCTCATTTTTCATCTGTCCCACAGTGTGCATCCTACCACCTGTCTCAAGCACTTCATCTCCATCAACTTTAGCTTCCTCATCTGCTTTGACTTTACTGCCCAGGTTTCTGTACCATACAGTAGTCCTGGTTGCACCACTGTTGTGTGCACCTCACTTTTCAAAATTCTTATGTCATGCACTACACCTGACACTCTGTGCCAGTTGGTTGCAGTCCCTCTGATTCTAGCTTTGACCTACTCATTCAGACTTTTCTCCTCAACCACCCTGCCCAGATACTTGAAGCTGATAACCTGTTCCACTATCTTTCCTTTGGTCTCATTTCTCAACTTCTTCTGATTTACCCCATTTGCTGCCATTACAGTTGTCATTCATGTACTCAGTTTCATCCCATGTGCTCTTCATTGTTGCATTCTATTCCCTTATTTTTTCTCAAGTTCTTACCCAAAGTCTGCCTGTAATGCCACATCATCTGCTTGCAACTTTGATGATCTGTCCCCTTCTACCTGTCTGCTTATGTAGTCCATCATCAGCATGAACAGCAGTGGGCTCAGAGCAGAACCCTGATGCACATCCCCTCTCACTGTGAGATCAAACACTTTTCATACTTGAGTTATTGGGTCCTTGTTCAAAGCTTCCACTAATTCTACCAGTGTTTGAACCACATTTGGGCTGCCCAAATTAGTTTTCTTTGGACCTAGTCATATGCTTTCTCTATGTTTAGGAATGCCCAGTTGGACTTTTATCTCATATGTAATTTCTTCTCATGCATCTGTCTCATTGTAAATGTTAAGATAGTTCTGATGCATCCTGATCTGAATCTGAACTCGCTATATTCCATCTTACTTTTTACTACTCTGCATATTTGTCAAGCAATGTGACAGGAGTTTGATACCTCTGTACCACCCACAGTTGTGAATTTCCCGTTTATTTGGAACACTAGCACTAGTATGCTTATTCTCCAGTCATCTGGAATACACTTTTCTCTCCATACTGCTATGAGTACCCTCAGGAGCCATTTCTCATCTATCTCACCCAACATCTTTATAATATCTGCTGTGACCTCACCTGATCCTGCTGCCATCTATGACTTCATTTTCCTTTGTGCTGTTCTTAATTCTTCTGTGGTGGGCAACTCCTCTTCTCCCCAGCTTCTGTGGGGTTTTCTGCTTTCAGTAGCTACCAAAAGTACTCTTTCCATTTGCTTTTGATGCCGTATAGAATGGTCAGCAGGTTGCTGCTGTCATCCCTTTTGAAGGGTTTGGGAATAAAAAAATAAAACTATGAAAACTCAGAGAACAGTGGATCTCGAAAGAATTGCTCTTCTCCTTTAAAATTCTTTTGTAGGGGCACACCCATTGCATCTCCCAAACTTATATATATATTGCCAATTCTACCCTAGTGCTCTTCCCTTACCAGGAGGAAGTCTACCCGAGTTGCATGTTGGCCACTCTTATAGGTTCATAGGTTCATATTAGGCTATCTGCCCTAGGGCATTTACAAGCCTAGCCAGAGTGTGTTTGGCTTTTGTCACCCATTTTAAAATGAATTTTGCTATGCCCTTTTTCGAGGTTAGTATACTGTGCATCTGTCTAACAGTGACACAGAAGTGATACCCGGAGTAAATCTATGATCTCCCATCCACTCATCAAGATTTCTCTTGAAGAGAGTCAATGAGGGACTTTGCCTAACCTGGACTGGGATTTTATTCCAGAGTGAAGGGAGCCTCTGGTTTATGAATCTGTCCCTCCAGCATGTCCTATTTATTTCAGTGCTGAGGTTCAAGTCTCTCGAGCGCATAGCTCGATGGGATTTGGATTTTCTGAGGTGCAGCATGTCCATTAATTCCGGGTTGGACATGGCTTTATACATCAGGCACAGATCGCCTCTGAGCAGGCGGTATGCCACTGAGTAGAGCTGGAGTTTCTTTAACCGGGCAGCATATGGCATCTGTTTGAGCCCTTTGATCCTCTTGGTGAGGTACTTTTGGGGTCTTTCAAGTTGCTGCAGGTGTCTGGTAAGGTACATCCCAAAAGGGGCATTGTACTCAATTATGGGCCTGATGAGGGATGAGTAAAGAGGCAAGATGACCTCCCCTGATCCAGATGTGAATCCCTTCATGATTAGGTGGCTATATAAAATGATTTTCTAACCACTTTGGCCACGTGGTTGTCGAATGAGAGATTGCTATCAACTTGGGTTCCCAGGTCCCTAATTACTTCTTCCGTACTTAATGGATTACTATCTATGTGATAATTTGTGGGCACTTTGTTTTTGCAGAAGGGGATGACTATACACTTTTTGGCATTTAGCTTGAGGCCATGGCTCTGGCACCAGTTGTCTGTTTCTATGAGGCCCTTTTGTAGGATGCTTGTGTTGGCTGGCGAGTTGCTTATGGCGCCCAGTTTGCAGTCATCTGCGAACTTGGTTAGCCACAGTCCTTCCATGCTGGCCTGTACCTCCGAGAAATATATACCGAACAAGAGAGGTCCCAGGACTGAGCCTTGTGGGACACCACTTGTAACTGGTTTGGAGTCTGACATGGCTCCAGCAATTCTAACCATGTGGGTTCTGTCCTTGAGCCAGTTTACAACCCATCCAGTGACATAGGGGTTTATATTTAAGCTGGTGAGCTTATCTATAATGCCCGAGTGGGGTATTGTATCGAAGGCATTTGCGAGGTCCAGGTAGGCTGTGTGGACCACCTTCCCCTCGTCAATGGCCTTGGTGACTGTTTCAAAGAAATCGACCAGGTTTAAGAGGCAGGATCTGCCCTTAACAAAGCCGAACTCGGTAGGATCCAGAGTCTGTAGGTCCCCAATACCTTTATTTATGAGGTCCATGATGATCCTTTCCATAGCTTTGCAGACCAAGCTAGTCAGGCTTATGGGGCGATAGTTTCCAGGATCCGTTGAGGCACCACCTTTGTGGAGAGGGACCACTGTTGCTGTACACCACTCTTTGGGTACATATCCTGTAGTAAGGCTGAGATTGAACAGTAGTTTTATGCTTGGGTTTAGTTCTTCTTGGAGTTCATGTAGGACACAGCCCGGGACACCGTCTGGTCCCATTGATGCTGTTTTTTTTGCTTTGGAGAGGGCGGCTCTTACCTGAGCATCTGAGATGTTAGGGGGGCAGCACTCTGCTGGGATAGGTATTTGCCCTTTTGGTGGGGAAGGGGGTGAGAAGTTTGTGCTGAACCTGTCAGCTAGGATGTTGGCAATGCCTGTGGGTTCATTGTATTTTTTGTCATTTTGGACTAATTCTGAGCATATCTGGGAATTCCCACCCAGGTTTCTAACATAACTAAAGAAAGCCTTGTGATTATCCTTAGTGTCCTGTGCAATTTTCTCTCGAAGCTGGCCTTAGACGATTTTATGAGTATCCATAGTCTTTTGCTAATACTGATCAGAGATGCCTTCCCTTTTTGGGATTTTGCTCTATCATGTAGTAGCTTCCTCCTTCTATTGTATAGTTTGTTTATGGCTGGGGTCCACCAGACAGGACGCCTGCCTTTGGAGGATTGGGTCTTGGTTTTGTTTGGGATTGCATGATCCATGCATTCCTGAAAGTGTTCATAGAATGCGTTTATAAAAGATTCTGCGGTCTGGGCTGTATATTCCACAGGCCCAGGGGCTTTGAAGGATACCACCTTGGTTTTGAGGAGTGTGAAGTTTGCTTTAGAGAAGTTTTTCACTCTGGTTTTCTGGGCAGGGGCTGGGGTCGGGATGTGAATATCTAGTGAGATTAGTTTATGGTCTGATCTTACCAGTGAGGGATACACTTCAGGTCTAGAGCATAGAGTCCCCATGTTGGTGATGATCAGGTCCAGTATGTTTTCCCCTCTTGTGGGAGTGGTAACAAGCTGTTCCATAGCATTTGAGTTTATAAATTCTAGGAACCTTTGGGCTAGGGTGTTGGAGCTAGAGTAATGCTCCCAGTCTATGTTTGGGTAGTTGAAGTTGCCCAATATAATGGTGTTTGGTGAGACCTTAATATTTTCCAGTGTTCTCAGGAAGGCCGAGTGGGGTTCTTGGGTTTGGGAGGGTGGTCTGTAGCAAGCTATAAACTGGAAGGCAGTTTTTCCCACTGTTAGTTGCACATGGATAGTCTCTGATGTTTTGTGCTGTGCCACCAACCTGGAGGTGTGGGTAACTTTGACGAATATTGATACTTCCCCTCCTTTTGTGGTTCGGTCCAAGTTTTGGGGCCGAAAATCATGGTATGAGGTATAACCTGGTAGTGCTGGGGTGCTCTCGGGAGCCTTGAACCAAGTTTCTTGTATGTGATCTTGTGACTGTCTCTCTTGCTGAACTATGTGCTGGCAACCATCAAGCGATTTGCCAGAGAGAAGTCTAGAATGACCTTGCCTTCTTTATTCCTGTTGCTCCACAGTCCCCATATCCTGTTATGACTATCCTGATAGGTCAACCATTATCAACACAAATTCATGTTGCTCTGTTTTATCTGGTAGGCCCTACAACTGTTATTTGAATGCTCTCTTTTCCTCACTATTACAACCCTGCTGTGGGGCATAGCCTTTGATTATGAATACTGCGACATCCTTACACTGGAGTATGACTGACATGAGTCTGTCACTAATTCTGATGACTTACCTCACTTCCTTCTGAAGTCACTTCTTCATCACAATTCCCACTCCATTTCCAGTCTGTCTTCCTCATAAGAAGTACACTCTGGATCCTAAGCCAAGTGGCTTTGCTGCAATGCCCTTCCATCTTGTTTCCTGGATACATGGGAAGTTTCACCTCCTCCATACTATCATGACATCGACTTCCATCCTCCATCCTGTCAATGAACCTACATTGAGTGATGTAAATCACAGGTCATGTTTTGCAGGTTGAATGGTTTTATTTCAGCTTTTGCTCAGTTGAGCTATCTATCCATGACAATACAAGCTGGGCACTGGCTGGCCAGTTGCTTATTCACCCAGGACTGCTGGACTTTATGGTGGGCACATCCTGGCCAAAAGGGGCAAATACATTCCTCCCAGTGTCAGTAAGGGCCTCTGGGGTAGGTTGGAGTAGACTCTGCCCTAAACCCACTTATCATCAAGTATCCATGCTTATTTTGGCAACATTAGTCATCATAAATTGATTACTTAGATCACCTAGTGCCATACTTTTATACACTTGACTGGCTAGCCCTGCCACTGTGCACAGTCAGTGATCCATGTTCTACTATCTTGAGGATACTGCGTGACACAGTAGATGACAAAAGCTGTTGGTCTGTACAACTCTTTGCCTTATAGGGCACCATCTACAGTCTGTGCTACTTCCCAAAGCTCTACTCTTGGGTGGGTTTTGATATAGGAACACTCAGAGTGCTTTGGAGAGGTGGGAGGAATCCCACAGAGATACAAGGAGAATGAAATATGTAAATTAAACTGCAAAGGTTATGTGCATTTGCATCTGTTGTTGCTTTATTCTGATTTAGGTAGCATATTGTGATTATTTATTTGACTTTCTTCTGCTTTTCTGATTTCATGGTGTACTCTCAGGTAAGGCTGGCACCAGCACTGAGGAGCTAGGATTGCCTGATGTTGGAGGATCATTAGCTTCTGACTATGATGGCTGTGATGAATGCACACAGTCTGGGTTTGCAGAGGATCTATCTGACACAGAGGATGTGGCTCCTACATCCCTTCCCCAACACCTGACTACACTCAGTATGGCTATGCAGACCTATGACACAGAACCTGCTGAGAGTGGACAGGTTGATGGAGACATAGTTGATCAGGTTAGTGTGGTTACCCAGTTGCAGAGCTAATGTAATCTTCCCCCTAGTCTTCATAATTGTGAAACAGGAGGCTTGGTAGAACTGCTCAGAGGAGGCATGCTTATCACTCCCCCCATTTTGTCAGTGTGTGCCAGTATCTGCCATTCAATGTATGTGTAGAGCCAAGTGGAGGCACAGGCAGGTTTCACCAGGGCCTCATAAGAGATAGTCAGAGTACTGAGTGTTGTACATTCTGAATTACAAGACTGCATGAAGCATTGGTGTGACTCCTTGGATAGGATGAATGACACAGTGGACTATGCAGTGTCTATTTTTAACATTTGGTGGGGGAGTGTCAGCATCCACAAAGGTGCATAGCCAGTATATTGTCAGATATGACTGACATGGATGTGGCCACGCCAGATCCCAATCCCATAATGGTACTATATCCACTCTTACCCAGTGATGGAGGTATCCACACCCAGAAGTGAATGGCCATGTGGTCAAAGTCATGGATGACCTGCTGATGACATCTCATCTAGCTTATCTCATTCATATTGAATAGCACTCAGTTTTCTAGCCAGGGTCATGGAATTTAGCAGTGGAACTCCTGGCACAAGTAGTTCATGTGGTCAGAAGTGACAAAAATGAACTGGAGTCTCTAACATGCAGTGCTTACATCTGTCCAGGATGACAGGGCATAGTGTTAGCACAACTGCTGTGGCTGTGTTCATGCAGAACCATACACACTGCACTACACACTGCCCCGACACTTCACTCACATGCAATTTTTTGTTTTTAGAATTGACTTCTTTACATCTGGAGTTACTGGCCCTGAGAGTGTATACTTCTTCTGACCCTTATCTCTCTTTCTCTTTCTCAGAGACACACACAGATACTTATTTTGTGGCAGTTTTGCCACCACCCTGTGCAAGTAATGCTGACAGTTCCCTGCCTTTTGCACAATTCTTTCTGAGTAAGGGTTGCATATGCAGTAGCTAAATTAGTGCAGGGTGAGAGGGCACCTCCCTTGGTGCAAAGTGTTGGAGGCATGACCAGATGATCCTGATCTTTCATTAATGCAATGCTGTATGTGCTCTAAACTGTAGCAACTGCTTGCGACAGTTTAAAACTAAGTATAGATGGATAGATAGATAGATAGAGAGAGATTTTTTTTTGTTTTGTTTTAACTAAAACCTGAGCACTGTAGTTCTCCGTGCAGGTAGGTTATGAACTGTAGCAAATGTCATATATAATAGGTGAGACTAATAACATCTTATCATGAAGGCTATGCTATCCATAAAATTTTGGAATGCGAATTTTCACACAGGTATAGACAAAACGGTAAGGTTATTGAATTTTATTAAGAAATGCAGAGTGCAACAATCACTGCTACAGGAGACACATTTGGAAAGAAGTGAGTATGTGAATTTGATAAAGAAGGGATTTCCGGATGGATATTTAGCAGAATATCTGGAGCAAAGGGAAAATGGAGTACTTCTATTAGTTGCTAGAGGAACTCCAATAGTGAAAGAAGAGGGGGAAAAGATAATAATGGTAAATGTGTGGTAGCAAGGGGCTACTGACAAGGGAGGAGGTTTATGATGGTATGTATTTATATACAACCTAAAACTACTATTATAGAGCTTAATAACATTTTGGGAGAAATAATCAACTTTTTGCAGGGAATCTTATAGGTGGGAAATGGAACTTGATTTGCAACAGTAAGAATGCATCTGGGGATCTAGAAGGGAAAATATAACAGAAGAGTATAGATTTCAGAAGAAATGTATGAAATTGCTTGATGTGGAAGACATAAATTCAGTAATAGGAACTTGGAGAGAATTTACCTATTAATCCTTAAAGTACCATAACTGTGTTAGACTGGACATAATGATATTTCATCAGGAACATGTGCATTTAATTGAAAGCTTCAACACACATCCAATAACTATTTCAGATCATGTGCCAATAATAACTAAGATAAAATGCAGGGTAATGAGGTAAAACTGAAACACTGGCACTTCTCTGCCTACCTGTTAAAAAGAGAGGAATTTAAGGAATGGGTAGTGAAAATTATTCAGAAGTTATTAGGGAAGATAGAAATTTCTTCAAAAGTTATAACTAGTGAGTGGAATAAAATGAAAGTGGAGTTTTAAAAACAGAGTAAAAATAAAAGAAAAAGTGATATGGTTAAGAAGTAACAGGAATTATTTAGTGGGATTTGCAAAAGTTAAAATATTGCAGAATAAGGGCAATCTCATGAAACATGGAGAGGTGTAACTGCATTTTACTAAATAGAAAACAAGGGAGTATCTGGATAATACACATGAGTTTAGAAAGATTGTTGTTAAGCAACTGTTTTTGATAATAACTCCAGAGCACAACAATGTTTAGCACAACAACATAGGCAACAGAAAGTAGGGTTGTTGCCAAACCTAGTGAACATATAACAAGAAAAAATAACCCGTGATGCTGTAGAGGTATTAAAATATTTCAGAAATCATATGAACATTTGTATAAAGCAGAGACATGGAAATCAAGAAAGAAGACAAATGGAAATATTCATGGAAGACTTAAATATGCCAAGGTCAGATAGAGGTAGATGAGGCTCAACAATTAACCATTAAGATAGGAGGAAATGAGATAGAAATGGTGATTGCAATCAATATGAAGGAAAGTCACCAGAATAGATAGTATTCCTGTTCAAGTGTGGAAGCTATGAGGGAAGAAAGAGATGAGTGATAAAGATATGAAAGGCTGTGCTTAATAGTATTTTAAAAGAAGAGGAAGCATCAACATCCTGGAAGAATGCTGTGGCAACTGTAATATCTAAAGATGATAATGGCCCATCTGACCCATTTCATATAGGTCCATTTCAATTTTAAACCATGATTATAAAATATTTGTGTCTGTGATTGACAGAATTGATAGATAAGGATCAATGTGGTTTTGTGGAGGGGAGGCAAAAATTTGAAAACATTAATAGAACAATGATAATCTAGAGGGAAGCTGAATGTAAGAAAATACTACTTCTGTTAACTTCAACAGAGTAACCTGGGATTTCATGAGTAGGGCAGTGGAAGCATTTACATTCCCAGATACAAGAATGAGGTTAATTAGGAGGAGATATGAGGGATCAGTGGCACAAATTAAAGTGGGAGGGTTCCACTTTGATAAGTTGCTTCTTAACACAGGAATAAGACACGGGTGTCCTCTTTCCCCTTGGATATATGCATTATATTTAGAGCCATTGGCAAACATGATAAGGGACTCAGAAATTCAAGGATATAAGGAACAGGCTACCCATCTATGTCAAGCAAAGTTCTTCATTAGCACTCTTCAAGAAAAATCTTGATGAGTGGATGGGAAATAGGAAATACACCCCGAGGATCACTTATGTGTCTCTGCTCGACAGTGGCACAGGAAAATAACTTTCTTGGGTGGCATAAGCCAAGGAACCTTGTTGGCTAGGCTTACGTAGGCCCTTGGACTGATAGCCTAGTACCTACCTATGAACCTATGAACCTATAATTGATATGGTAATCAAGAAAAGTTGGCTTTATTTGCAGATATTATTTTGTACCTGACAAAACCAGAAAATAACACCTCAGTATTATGGAACATTCTGAGACAGTTTTAAGTTTTTCCATGCTGTAAAATTAATGAAGATAAAATAAGTGCTGTAAACTTTGTGCTCACACATGAATTGGTTCAGCAATACTCATATATATGGGGACATGGTAAAATGAAGTATTTAGGAGTATAGATTAAACTGCTTCTAGTAATATGTGGGAAGAAACTAAACAACGGATAATACAAAAAAACTGAAGGAAAAATAATATACAGCCAATAGGCAAATGAAAGACATAATTGTACAAACAACTGCATAATAAAACATAAAATAATATGGCTACCATGGCAGATAGGTTGAAAATAACTTTAATCTCCTAGTTAAAATACAAGTAAATACAAAGTATAAGTGCTTTTGCGTTCAAAATAATGCTTCCTCAGATCCAGCTAAAACCAATAGAAATGTAGATTTAGATCAATCCTAACCAATCAGCATCCATCAAAATCATTGAAAGTAATAAAAATTAACATTTTAACCTCCACCCCTTGAGGGTCGGTCTTAAAAGTAGACAGCAATTCAAACTTGGATACTTATCAGCTTGTAGCCTAAGTATCTATTCCATTTCATCTTTCTCAGTTAAATTCAGAGTATCCTCACCTTGATTGTTCATATAAACACACTGCAATACTCTGAAAGAAAAATTATGCCCATTATTTTCAAAGACATGTTTAGACAAGGCATTATTTAAATTAGTTTTCATTATATCATACAAGTGTTTCATTATTCTGCCTTTAAACATTTTGTTGGGTTTCCCAACATAAAAACATATACATGCATTGCAGGTAGCAAGATAAATCACATGTTCAGTCTTGCAGTCTGCATATACTTTCAGTTCAAATGTAAAATTGTAAAGTGAATGATAATAAAAGTTGTTCCTTAGAAATAAATGGACAAACCTGGCATGAACAGCAAGCACAGGTGCCAATTTTAATTTCATCCCTTACCCTTATATTAACAGTCCTCTTATTCTTATCAAATAGCTGCCTATTCAGATTTAAACTAATCTTAAATAAAAAAAATAGGAGTGTTACCAATTATCCCAGCTTTTTTTTATTATCCAAGGTGAGGATCTTCCAATTCTTCCTTATAATGTCAAATATGGGTGCAACATCATTAGTAAATCTAATAGCAAATCTAACATTGGACTCGTTTCTCATTTGATGTACTGAACTATCACTTTTCAGTCTAGTGTAAGATGAAAACAATCAGCTGACCAGATACATTTCTTCTCCTAAAAGCTTCCTTTTTCTCATTGGTCAACAACTTCTTATCATACCCCCTCTGTAAGAAACATTCATATAAACAATCATCCTAATGAAATTCTTTGTCTCTTGTGCAGAGTCTAGATACTCTCATAAACTGACTTATGATGTTTGAATATATGTGTTTAGGATGCATACTATCTCCAGCTAGCAAACTATAGTTCCAACAATCTTTTTGATACATAGAGGTATTAATTCTACCTGTTGTATCCACATATAAATGCACATCTCAGAAATCTATGTTGTCCTGAAACATATGACTAGTAAATCGCCAAAAGGTAGTCGTAGACTCCAAATAAATAACAAAATCATGTAGTTCTTGTGGTGTTCCTGCCCATAAAAAAAATCAACAAAATGACAATAGAATTTAATATGAGATGAATATTGCTGGGCTCCTAAAACAAATCTCTCTTCCTATCAGCCCATTACTAGATTTGAATATGAATTAGCACAAGTGGTGCCCATGGGTATACCCCAGCGCTGCATGAATTTCCCATCACCATATCCAAATAAGTTCTTTTCAAAATAAGTTCAACCAGACAACATATCACAAAAAGTGTTGTTAGAAAAGTCAGTGTGACTAGTGAGTACATCTCTCACCATCTCAATAACATATTCATTGGGAATACTCGTAAACAAATTTTTACATCTACGGTTACTAACAGACAATTATTCAGATTAACTAGTATGTCAATACAACTGTATAATTCATGTAGAAAATGTGAAGCGGCCTTTAGAACAGTAGATATATTTGAAAAAATCTGCTTTAAGTTTATGTTCAGTAAAAATAGATAAAGTTTCAGTGACCCATCCTGTTCCTGCAATAATGGGGTGTAAAGGAGGGTTGCATGGATCTTTATGAATCTTGGGCAGCCCTTTTATACACTGTAAAACTGGATGCTCAACATATAAGAAGACATACATTTGTTTATCTATAATATCAGTCATTAATAAATCATAAATGCCATCATGCACCCTTTTAATCACTTGTTTAACCATAGATTTATTTATATAATTATATATACTTTCATCATGGAGCATTTGTAACATATGTCAGTGATAATCATCAAAATTATCAGCTGGTCTTATACAAATACTGTCATTATTTTTAAGTAAAAATAAAGCTCATTTCTCATCAGTGTTCAAACAGTGAAATAATTTCTGATGTCTCATATTCAAATAAAACAGCACATTTCATCCTCACATAACCTAACAAATGTATCAAATCTGTTTCTTTGAGCTCAGCCCTTGTTCAGAACTCATTGTAAGCACTAAATAAGCTACAAATTACTACAGCACTCAACTTTCCTCAGTTGTCTAGAGGAAAGCAGTTTTTAGTACTTAATAAGTAAGCACCTCTCCAGGCATGTCTAAAGGTCAGCTCCCGGTGTTTTCTCCTGTCTACCTAATGAATCTGGGCATCTTGGGGCAATGCAGCAATTGCCTCATGTACACAGACAGCCCTCTCCTCCTACCACCCAGCACTATGACCTGTGAGAGATGCACTTATATAGCCAAAATGGAAGCAAAGCTCTCTTCACTGAAGACTGGACTAGACAGTCAAGAGGAGAAGGTATACACTTGCACCACACCACACTCATCACATAGTCCCTCAAAACATACACCACCAAAACACACACACACAGAAGCACAAAACACACGCCTACATTCATGGAGGCTCTCAATAAAAATCTGCCCAAGCAACCGAGACCTCCAATGCAGAAAAGCAAGCAACCTCCACCACCCCAACACAACCCAAATAACACATAGCCCACATACTCAGTGTGCAACTCAACTACAGCCCATAAGGCATAACATACCCAACACTCTAGCCATAGGTGACGCTATAGTCAGGCACACTGATGTTCCACTCACCAGGCTGAACAAGGAGAAAGTTACTGTCAGCTGCCTGTCGGGTGCCAGGATCTGCCACATAACACACACACTCAGGTCACTCCACAACAAGTAGAAATATGACTCTGTCATTGTCCATGTTAGTGTGAATGACCTGAGATGTACCTCCCTGGACTACATGAAAAGAGACATGGAGGAGCTCTCCAATCTTGTAGCCCAGGCAGGTATGACCCAAGCCCTGAGTAGCATCCTGCCATCACCCAGAATTATACCACAGTACAAGGACAAAATGATTGACTTCAACAATTGGCTAAGCTTCTGGTGTCATTCTAAGGGAATTCAGTATCTGTCTGCCTGGGATGACATGACTGACAGACCATGATGCTTTGCCAGAGATGGTCGCCCTTGGGATTCTGGATACTGGCAAAGGCTCTTGCCATCTCTATAGTGCCTTTTTTAGGCAAGGTTCAAATGGCAAATTCACCACTGTAACAGGTACAAGCAAGCAAAATCTGAGGGTAATGCTACTCAATGCTAGAAGCCTAAACCTCAAAATGCACTCACTCGAAGCACTCCTTAAAATGGAAAACATCGACATCTGTGCAGTGACAGAGACCTGGTTCTAAGCTCCAGAGAGCACCCCTGCATTACCAGGCTATAATTCATACCACACCTTTCGGCCACCTAACCCAGATCGTAACACTAAAAGTGGAGGCGTGTCCATATTCATTAAGGATATCCACACCTCCAAGCTAGTTGCTCAGCATAATGCATCCAAGATTATTCAAGTTCAACTAACTCTGGAAAGACCACAATCCAGATTGTAGCTTGCTACAGACCGCCCATCATGCCCTACAATTCCCACTCCTCTTTTTTTGATACACTGGAAAATATTAGGGTACAACCCAACACCCTAATAATGGTGATTTCAACTACCTCACCATTAACTGGAAAAACTACTCATGTGCCAACTCTTTTGTTCAACGTTTTCTGGAATTCATCAATTCCAATGTCTTGTATCAACTTATCCACACCCCCACCAGGTGCAGCAGTATCCTAGACCTGGTCATCACCAACATGGGTGACCGGTGTTCCACACCAGAGGTCAATTCCTCGTTGGTCAGATCCAACCACAAGCTATTCACCCTAGATATCCACATCCTGCTCCCACCCCCCATTAGGAAAACAACTGTAAAAAATGTCTCCAAAGACAACTTCACGCTTCTTAAAACAGAAGTGGCAAACTTCACAACACCAATGCAAATGAACAATAGAGGTATGACTACTGAATCCTACACAAATGCACTTTATAAGCACTTACACGAGTGCATGGATTGTGCTATCCCTAACAGAACCAAGATGCTATCCTCCAAAAAAAGGAAGCCACTCTGGTGGTCTTTTGCCATAAACAAACCCTGCAACAGAAGAAAGAAATTGTTGCAAAAAAGAGCAAAATCCCATGATTGGAGGAACTCCCTGGTCAGCCTCAGTAAGAAGCTGAGATCCCTCATAAAATCCTCCAAAGCTAGTTATGAAAACAAAATTGCCACTGATTCTAAAGACAGTCAGAAAGCATTCTATAGCTATGTCAAGAATCTCAATGGCAACACTCAGATCTGCTCTGAGTTACAGCACAATGGCACTAAACATGCAGAACCAACTGATATTGCCAACATCCTGGCAGATAGGTTCAGTGCTAACTTTACCCCCCTCTCACCCCCTAAAGGACCCATCTCTATACCAGAAGAATGCAAAGTTCCTGTAATCACGACTGCACAGGTAAAAACCTCACTCTTCAAAGCCAAGAACACAGCATCCATGGGACCTGACAACATCCCAGGTTGCCTTCTATATGAACTACAGAATGAACTGGCACCCCCACCTAAGTAACATTATTCAGTCATAGCCTCACCTCAGGCTTGTGTCCATTGAATGGCGCACTGCAACGGTTATCCCACTCCACAAAGGGGGAGCCATGACAGACCAGGGATCTACCGCCCCCATTAGCCTGATGAGCCTGGTCTGCAAGGCCATGGAACGTATCATCATGGAACTCATAAACAAAGACACTGGAGATCTCCAAACTCTGGATCCCACACAGTTCGGGTTTGTAAAAGGCAGATCATATCTCTTAAACCTGATAGACTTCTTTGAAGCAGTCACCAAAGCCATAGATGAGGGTAAGGTGGTTCACACAGCCTATCTAGATCTCGCCAAGACGTTCAACACCATCCCCCACTCTGGAATTATGGATAAACTCACTAAACTAGGTATAAATCCCTATGTCACAAGATTCCAACTGGCTTACTGACAGAACTCACACTGTGAAAGTACCAGACTCCAAGTCCAACTTCAGACCAGTGACAAGTGGAGTACCACAGGGTTCAGTCCTGGGTCCTCTCCTGTTTGGTATCTACTTCTTTGAAGTACAGGCTAACACAGAAGGTCTTTGGCTAACTAAGTTCACAGATGACTGCAAACTAGGAGCCATAATTGAAACTCCTAATGATGTGGACATCCTACAAAAGGGCCTTGCTGAGACAGATGCCTGGTGTCAAAGCCATGGCCTCAAGCTCAATGCCAAAAAGTGCATTGTCATCCCCTTTGGTAAAAACTCTGTGCCCATGAACTACCACATAGGGGGTAGTCTACTTAACACCAAAAGTGTGATAAGAGACCTTGGGACATAGGTGGACAGTAGTCTCTCCTTTGATAATCACATTGCCACAGTGGTCAGGAAATCCTTCTACGTGGCACATCTCATCATAAAATGTTTCTCATCCAGTAAAAAAGAGATCATTGTTCCTCTCTACTCATCACTAATTAGACCCATTATAGAGTACAATGCCCCTCACAAGACATCTACAACAACTGGAAAGGCTGCAGAAATACCTCACAAAGAGGATTACTGGCCTCAAACAGATGCCCTATGCAGACAGTCTCAAAAAACGCCAGCCTTACTTCATCGCATATCGCCTACTCAGAGGCGATCTCTGCCTGACATACAAAGCTATGTCAAACCCAGAGCTGTTGGACATTCTCCACTTAAAGAAATCACAATCCCTCCAAGCTACACGCTCTAGGGACATAAACCTTGTCACCACAGTAAACAGAACATACTGGAGGGATAGATTCCTGTCCCAGAAACTTCCCATACTCTGGAACAGACTCCCTATTTATGTCAAACAGAGCTCCTCATTAGCACTATTCAAGAAAAATCTTGACGATGGGTAATAGGAAATTCACCTCAGGGATCACTTCTGTGGCTCTGCTTGACAGGGGCACAGCAAAATAATTTTCTTGGGTGGCGAAAGCCAGGGTATGTTTTTGGCTAGGATTGTATTGGCCCTAGGGCCAATAGCCTAGTACCTACCTATGAACCTATTGACCTAAAACTGGGTGTATTAGGAAGAAAAAAATAACTATTTTTTTAACAAGATTTGGAGTTAGAGGAAATGGAAGGATCTTTATCAAAAAGTAGCTTAAGGTTAATATTTCTACCGAACATTCTTAAGTCCAAAAAAACATCACTGACTTCCTAAGAGGCAGCAGGTATATATGAAAGACCTTTATTCAAAACCAAAATTTCCACTGGTTTTAACATATAATTCGAGAGGTTCATTACCAAGCTGTTTAATGGCGTGCACTCAGTGCATGCTGTGGGCGCTCTATGGAATATTTCCCTTTCATTCATCCCCTTCTATTTGATCTGCCCAACCACATTTGCTTCATGGGGAAAGGTAACTGCAGAAAACCCAATGACTGAGAAGGGTTGGATTTCGGTCTTGTACCTGCAAGGTTAGGATCAATAACATTTGTGGAAACAGTACATCCAGTGACAGGCACCTGTTCTATATTAGAGCCAGTGTCCTTCCCAAGAATAGAAACATCCACTGCAGACAACATGGTATTAGAGGAGTTCTGGTTTAAAACAGGTGCTTTCAGTACATCAGTTCCAGTTTCCTTCAACTGAAGATGTTCTGAGGAAATGTCAGCCATAGCATCCACTGGCATTTCATGTCTCGGCCATGTAAAGATATGGCCCGATGTAAAGTCTGCATAATCTCTCGCAATCTTCATACACTTGGTCTGTTGTACCTTCAAATCATATGAAGCAATATCATTGTATAGGTCTTCTAAAGCCCTCGCATATCTGTCACCTTTAAAACTCTGCACTGTCTCTATGCGTAGCTTTTCAGCAGTAATCAGTAGTTCATCCTTTAGAGGTTTAAAATAGTCCAACAGCAAATGAATATAATTAAAACTCAGTTCCAGATTTAATTGCTGCCATCTTTTAAGTAATTCTAGATGTGTCTCACCATAAATAGGCATGCATAAAACATGCATACCTCTTTCAACAATATTATAGTGTAGGTAAACCTCCATATGGAGACATTGCCATTGCTGGCTTTTCAGCTTACTCAGTTTGTCTTCCAAGCCTTGACCATTCTCAAGAAACCATTGCAGTCCTGTAAGTCTACATAAGCTGAAGTAGTAGATGCATCAAAGGAAAAATCCAAAAGTGGATGTGTGGAAAGGTGGACTATCTTTTTCCATTTTTGCTGTAAATTATGTGTGGAAAGGTGGACTATCTTTTTCCATTTTTGCTGTAAATTAGGATTGGCTGGATTTTAATCCAACTCAGTAGATGTTCCCTCTGTCATGTAAAGCCCAAGTTTGTGCCAAAAATACCAAAAGAAAAGATAATATACAGCCAATAGGCAAATAAAAGCCATAATTGTACAAACAACTGCATAATAAAACATAAAACAATACAGCTAACATGGCAGAGAGGTTTAAAATAACTTTAATCAACTAGTTAGAATACAAGTAAATACAAAGGATAAGCGCTTTCATGTTCAAAATAACATTTCCTCAGATCCAACTTAAACCAATAACAATGTAGCACTTAAATCACTCCTAACCAATCAGCATTCAAAAAAATCATTGAAAGTAATAAAATTAACATTTTAACCTCCACCCCTTGAGGGACGGTCTTAAATGTAGACAGCCATTTAAACCTGGATATTTACTGGCTTGTAGCCTAAGTATCCATTCCATTTCAGCTTTCTCAGTTAAATTCAGAATATCCCTACCTCGATTGTTCATATAAACACACTGCAATACTCTGAAAGAAAAACTATGCCAATTATTTTTAAAGACATGCTTAGCAAAAGCATTATTTAAATAAGCTTTCCTTATATCATAAAGGTTTATCATTATTCTGTCTTTAAACATTTTATTGTTTTTTATACAGGTCAGGCATATTTTTACCAAAAGAGGAGAAGTTGTGTACAGTAATTAATAAAGACTTGAATGATTTTACCTGGAAGTGGATGAGGGCAAAGATTAAGTGGAATAAGTTGATCCTTCCAATAGAACAAGTTGGTTTAGAATTAACTGATTTGAAAGGATATTTTGGAGCTACACAGTTATTCTAAGAACTAAGCCAACTCAAGAATGGAGAAAAGAGATTTTCCTGACAGGGATGGCTACAATTAGGGTACAGAAAATAGGCAAGAGGGGACTGGAATTTTTTGGAGAAAACTGGCAAAGAAACCAAGGTATGGGGACTAAAGGTAATAGAATGGGAAAAGGCAAAGAAACCTTGCATTCTATTAGAAGAGATACAGCCTTGGCCATGTATTCCATATGATGTTGGGGTGACAGATATTGCCATTGCAGTACATTTGACACTCTGATTTATATGCATTCCATTCAATTTAAGTACACGACAGTGGATACAGTTGTACCTTCAAAATATAAAGTGTCCATTATTGGAATGGAATGGCCTACTGTTTTCATAAACTACAGAATAAGAATTCATATTCGGCTTTGCAGAACAATTGCAACTGTTTGTACAAAGGTTGTCAAGGTATTGGCATAGTGATAAAAACTGAGCAATCCTTTGTGACCCAAACACTTTTCATAGCAACCTGCTGATAACACATATGCATTCTGTGTTTATTACACATGTATTATTTTCTGTATTATTTATGAAAAGGATACTTCTCCTTATGTATGTTAGTTCCATACTATGAAGGTCCCAATACTGCTACTTTTTGAATAACCTTTGGAGAATTATTTTGTTTTTTTGAGCTAATCTGCTGACTGGACTCTACCATGATACCATGATTAGAAGCTGCTCCTATAATGTAAAAAGCATCATGGGTTGCTTGCTAGGGCAACTTTGTACTTCTCAAGACTGAGGTGGAATCCTTCAAAGCCCCCGGGCCAGAGGATAATACAGCCTAATCCACAGAATCCTTTACAAATGCATTCTATGAGCACCTGCAGGAATGCATGGATCGTGCTATCCCAAATAAAACCAAGACTCACTCCTCCAAAAACAGGAGACCGGTCTGGTGGACCCCGGCCATAAATAAGCTATACAACAGAAGGAGGAAGCTACTACATGACAGAGCAAAATCCCAAAAAGGGAAGGCATCCCTGATCAGTATTAGCAAGAAACTTCGATCCCTCATAAAATCATCAAAGGCCAGTTTTGAAAGAAAAATTGCCCTAGACACTAAAGATAATCACAAGGTCTTCTTTAGTTATGTCAGGAACATGGGTGGAAACTCTCAGATATGCTCTGAATTGTTGCATAACGGTACAAAATATACCAAACCTACAGACATAGCCAACATCCTGGCAGACAGATTCAGCGCAAACTTCTCCCCCCCTTCCCCCCCAAAGGAGAAAATGCCTAACCCAACTGAATGTAACCTCCCTGACATCACAGATGCACAGGTGAAACCTGCCCTCTCCAAAGCAAAAAACACAGCATCTATGGGACTGGACGGTGTCCCAGGTTGTGTCTTACATGAGCTCCAAGAATAACTGAACCCTCACATTAAGTCACTGTTCAAACTTAGCCTTACTACAGGATATGTACCCAAAGAATGGCGTACAGCTACAGTGGTCCCACTCCACAAATGTGGTGCTTCAACGGACCCCGGGAACTATCGCCCCATAAGCCTGACAAGTCTGGTCTGTAAAGCTATGGAGCGTATTATCATGGAACTCATAAACAAAGACATTGGGAGCCTCCAGACACTGGACCCTACCCAATTCGGCTTTGTTAAGGGCAGATCTTGCCTCTTAAACCTAGTTGATTTCTTTGAAACAGTTACCAAAGCCATAGATGAGGGCAAGGTAATCCACACAGCCTACCTGGACCTCGCAAAAGCCTTTGACACAATACCCCATTCGGGCATCATAAATAAGTTTACCAGCTTAAATATCAACCCCTATATCACAAGATGGGTTGCAAACTGGCTAAGAGATAGAACCCACATGGTCAGAATCGCAGGTGCCATGTCCGAATCCAAACCAGTTACAAGTGGCATCCCACAGGGCTCAGTTCTGGGACCTCTCTTGTTCGGTATATACTTCTCTGAGGTTCAGGCTAACACGGGGGGGATTATGGCTGACAAAGTTCGCAGATGACTGCAAACTGGGGGCCATAACCGAATCTCCAGCTGACACAAGCATCTTCCAAAAGGGTCTCACAGAGACGGATGCTTGGTGCCAGAGCCACGGCCTCAAGCTAATTGCTAAAAAGTGCATAGTCATCCCCTTTGGGAAAAGCAAGGTGCCTACAAATTACCACATAGGTGGTAATCCATTAAGTACGGAAGAAATAATTAGAGATTTGGGGACAAATATAGATAGCAATCTCTCCTTTGATAATAACGTTGCCAAAGTGGTTAGAAAGACCTTCTATATAGCCCACCTTATCACGAAAGGGTTCGCATCTAGATCAAGAGAGGTCATTGTGCCCCTCTACTCATCAGGCCCATAATTGAATACAATGCCCCGTTTGGGATGTACCTTACTCGACACCTGCAGCAACTGGAGAGACCCCAAAAGTACCTCACCAAGAGGATCATGGGCTACAAACAGATGTCCTATGCAGCTAGGCTAAAGAAACTCCAGCTCTGCTCAGTTGCTTACCGCCTACTCAGAGGTGATCTATGCCTGACGTACAAAGCCATGGCAAACCCAGAATTAATGGACATGCTCCACCTCAAAAAATCCAAGTCCCTTAGAGCTACACACTCCAGGGACCTAAACCTCAGCACAAAAATAAATAGGACATGCTGGAGGGACAGATTAATTTCCCAGAGGCTCCCCTCACTCTGGAATAGAATCCCAATTCATGTTAGACATAGCCCCTTGCTGACCCTCTTCAAGCGAAATCTGGACGCGTGGATGAGAAATCGCAAATTCACCCCTGGGATCTCTTCTGTGTCCCTGCTAGACAGAGGCACAGTAAACTAATCTTAAAAGGGTACCTTCTGTGACCTACTTTACAGAGGCACAGTAGGCTAATCTAATAGGGAGGTGGGAGCCAAATATACTCTGGCTAGGCTTATAAATGCCCTAGGGCAGATAGCCTAGTATCTACCTATGAACCTATGTGATGCTGAGGTTCAACCCTAATCTGATGCCACCTGCTTCAGTTGTCACAAAAGGCACAAGTGATACCCAGCACTTGATCACTGATGGAATTGGTCTGAGGATGTCCCATCTGTGGGCATCATTTTGTTTTTTTAATTTATTATAAAAAAAAAAAACATAGAAGTGTGTAAGAATGTATAGCATATGTTTATAAGAAAGCAAATAATATATGTAACTGTTTCAAAGATCAGGACTCATGCTGGTGAGTCCCATAATACAGAGATTGAATGTCAGAAAACCTAGACTTAGATATACTAGGGCTGAGACTACAATTTCTTGGAATATTCCCCTTTCTCCAGGTATGGTGATCTCAATACTAATCTGTGCAAGTTCAGGGGTGGTGGGGGCTTGATTCCCACATGTGTGTGTGCTGGAGGGGTTGCCTACTTGCAAATAAGAAGCTTTAAGGAGACGCATACTCAGCAAAAATCCCTCTTCTCCTGCACTGTTGGTCTTTTTTCCAGCATGTTGGGATTTGCCATTTCGAGCCCTGACATACATTATCAGTAGGGAGCCATAAGTATACATATATAGGGATCCAAAGAAAACTCAGATTATGATTATAACCAGTTCTAACAAAAACACTAACAGTCAATTCACTATCTAATCCACAAATGCTACTCCAATTGCTCCAGTGGCACAGGCTAAGCTATTGGGAATAACCATAGACTCCCACCTAAAATTTGATAGTCATCTCAACTTAACTATTAAAAAAGTACATGCCAAGCTGGGGTCACTCTACCGTATCAAACCAGTTCTTACCAACAACACAAGATCAGCCATTGCTCACTCCCAACTTCTATCCACCCTACTTTATGCATCTCCCATTCTGACTAATCTCAACAAAACTGAACTAAGCAAAATGGAAGCCTGCTATAACAGAATTGCCCGCTTTGTTGCAAATTGCTCATATAGAACTCATCACTGCACTGCTTTGAGACAGCTCCACTGGCTTGAACTGCCCAACCTCCTAACTTACAATCAGCTCTGCCTCTGTCATTCTATCTATTATCTCCCCAATAAGTGTTCTGCCCTCAAAAACCTAGTACAACATCACTCAGCCAAAAGGCCTCTTAGATCATCAAGCAAACTACTACTAGAAGTCACCAACAGCTACAATAGCTTTGGAGATGCACTATATAGTAGTTCAGTGGCTAAAAAATGGAACTCTGTCCCTACTAGCATTCAAAGCACATCATCCAAAGTCTCCTTTAAAAGACCTCATCAGGCAACATCTCAAGCAAAGTTGGCAGTGCCATGATTGCTCCCCAGGCTTTTGAAAGTAGATACATACTAAATCTAGAGCACTTGATAATAGTTTTCAATCTTACTCACAAACTCTGGCTAATCTACAATGTATGTACTGTACCTGTGTGCTATGTATGTATTTTACCTATGTTCCAAATTTCAGCTGTACAACACAAATCTATTAATTACCTTTATTTTTAAAATTAAAATTTTTTTGTTTGTTCACTTCAGTGTAACTGTTTATGTGCCGCATACCACTGTAAAAACATGCCTCTTGTAATTTGTGTGTATACTGATCATGTCTAAATAACTAAATGTGTCTGTAATTTTTCTTTGTGGAGCTTTTCTCCCTGGGCCTCTTCTGTAAAAGGGCGTTTTCGGCTCAGTCAGACACCCCCCGGTTAACAAAATTATATATATATATATATATATATATATATATATATATATATATATATATTTGTGTATGTATATATGTGAAGCAGATTTCCTCCCTAAACCAATTCAAGTGTAACTTGAACAATTGGTTGGGGAACAGGAAATTCATCCCTGGCTTGGCACCTATGTGTCTAAAGGACATCGGCAACCTGTATATGGTTCATCTTCCAGGCTCCTGCTTGTAAATGTTTCATCCCCCAAGTCCCTGCTTACACTTATCAAGAGTACTGGAACTTGTCAGAGATTTGGGATGCATGGCTAAGCTTAAAAAGGACCTTGTGGTCATTAGCCTAGTAAACACCTATCAACCTATATATATATATATATATATATATATATATATATATATATATATATATATATATATATATATATATATATATATATATATATCATGGAGTGCTGCAAGTAAACGTTGTGATTTTAAATAATGATTAGAATAAAATAACCTAATACCATAAAAGACAGAGGAAAAGGGTAATCTTTTTCATAGTTCATGCTTATAGCTGTTTGTTAGGATAAATAATCCTGGAAAATGAAGCAGAGTGTACAAGACAGAATCATTTCATTATCTGGATATATGCCTCTAGCCTTGTATTATTTTAAGAAATCAGTGGTACAAAATCAAGAAGACACAACCTGAAATTCAATGTTTATGACATAAGAAAAATACAGGAAAGTTTTTTTTTTTTTTTTATAAATTTCACCTCACAAGAAGGGCAACTGATCAGATCAGTTACCTGGTAAAAACCATTGGAGATCTGCTGTGCATACAACACAAAGAATTATTTAAGAGCTGGGAAAACAAATTTCTATTTAAGTATGGCAGACAAGGTGTCCCAAACTTTGCTTATCTGAGCTTTGTAACACTTGCAGCTAAAATCGGTGTCAAGTACATTTATTTATTTTGTGACACTTAGAGCCATAGAAATCAGTTTATTATCAGCAGTTAAGTGCTTTCATCCCAACCAAAGGAATTTCATCAGAACTAATTTTTATATGCTTTTTTTTTTATTTGTATTAAAAGACTATGGTGTTTGATTACTTCAGGATACCATTTGTAGCCGAGATTGGTTGGTTGAAATGTGGAGTGTCCTGAGATAATCTTTTATAACTCCGGTAATTAATTTTGTGAATCAGTTCTGAATCAGTGCTGGAGTGAAATGCAGTCACCTACAGATCTGGGGTTACAACATGATACTGTCCATTGCAGTCCACACAATTACAAAAACAGATACTTTCTATAGACTTCTACACTTTTTAATGAAATGCATTTAAATTAAATGAGCTTTACATGAAATTAATTTTTGATCAAATTAGTTTTGATGAAATGAGCTTCAGATAAAATGATATAAATCCATTTGTGCCCGTATTTGTGGTGTGTGCGTGTGCGTGTGCGTGTGCGTGTGTGTGTGTGTGTGTGTGTGTGTGTGTGTGTGTGTGTGTGTGTGAGCACAGGAGCTACGAGGCTACATTATCAGGTTAATTTACAATTTATTCATAACCTAAAATCAAAAAGAATGTTTAACTATAGTCCTCTAACATCTCCCCTTTTTGCAGATATATTCATAATTTTAGTACATTCTCTCTCCTTCTTCTTTTGTCTTCACAGACACTGTCTTGTAGCTGATTAAATGAACTGTGATGTCAGAACAGTAAACTGTCATTGCAGGTAAAGCAAAGATATAAATTTACAACCAGGTTTAGCAACTGTTACATAATTTATATAATAGGACACAGCATTTGAATGTCAGTGTGTTTTTTTCAGTTAGTAACAAAAGAGCATACCTGACTATGACATCTATGGGAAAAGGGGCAAGATGACTGTCAAACATGTAATGATGTCTGCATTTGGATGGGTGTTTTAAAATGACTAGGTGAATATGTTGATGGAGGCTTCCAAATATTGACTTAAATGTTATCCACTTCCTCAGAGTATGTTTTATGAAACACCAAATTTACAAACTGACCAACATAGTAAATAAACCCAAAGAAACCTAAATATGTTGCTGCTCATTGCTAGGAGCCTAAACAAGAAATTGTACACCCTACAAGCTGTCCTCATTCTGGACAATATAGACATCTCTGTCATTACCAAGACATAGTTTAAACTTGCAGAAGGTGCCCTGGCAGTTCAAGCTACACAGAGAGGGACAAAAAGTAGAGAAGTTTCAATCTATATTAACAACATGCAAATCAATATGGAAAAAGTCTCATACCAAATCCTAGCAAGCTATAGGTCATCCTGTATGTCCCTAGAATGCCATAGCTTGTGCTTAGGCCTATAGGAGACACTCACCATTATACAAAAGATCCTGTTCATGGGAGACTTTACCCCTCTATAGACTGGGAAACATACACTGCATCATACTTGCAGGCACAGCAGTTCTTGGTCTTTATTAACACAAATACCCTTGACCAGATGGTATGCAAATCCACCAGAGGTTCAAACATACTGGAACTGCTACTGCCCCCCAAGTGTCACATCCTCAGTGGTGAGGTTGGACTACACTGTTGTCTCTTGTGAAGTAAAAATGAACTCAATAACCCCAGCAAACTCTGTTATAGTTAGAAACTTTTCTGAAGCAAACTACACCATATTAAATGATAGTATGCCAAATTCAATGCCCCTCACAATCCTGAGTTCACAACAATCTATGCAGAATTGTTCACAGAGACCCTGTACAGCCATGTAAATAGCTGCATAGGGGGTGTACGTACTAGAAGTAAGCTCACAAACATACTTCAAAAACAAACCACACTGGTGGAATCCTTACCTTAACAGAATATATAACAAAAGAAAAAAAAACATGGCTAAAATCAGAAAGCCCGACTTCCATAATGATAGCAGCACTCTAATTAAATGTAACAGGAAACTAAGAGGACTAATCAAGTTCAACAAGGCCAATTAAGAGATCAAGATAACCTCAACACAAGGCCTTCTACAGCTATGTCTGAAATCTCAAATGTAGTACCCATCAGTGTGGTCAATGATTTTATCATCAGTAAGCAGACCGACAAAGCAAATTTGCTGGTTGGTGAATTCAGCTCAAACTTCACCAATGTTAAGTACATTATGACTAAAGTTATAGTGAAACTACAGGCCAATAAATCTAGCTCTTATTTCACCCCTCTCTCCCCTCCATCTGTCCTTGAAGATATTCCAGAAACTGGCTCACCTCCAGCTATAACACAAGACTAGATCCTAAAAGTGCTATAAAAAGCTACAAATGCTGCATTGATGGTTACTGACAATATCCCCAAATGCATCTTAAATAGCATGAAGCATGACTTTTAGTCAGTGACAACAGTGTTTAGTCTCAGTCTCCATGCAGGTTTTATGCTAAGTGAATGAAAAACAGCAACAGTCATTCCTCTACATAAGGGAGGACCTTCCACAGATACAAGCAATTACAGACCCATATGTCTGACCAGCCTCATATGCCAAGCCATAGAAAGACTTATCATGGAATTAATAAATCAGGACCTAGGGAACTGCAAACACTAGACTCATCCCAACTTGGATTCATCAAGGGCAGGTCATGCTTAATCAACTTGCTGGATTTTTCGAAAAGGTTACCAAAACAATGGATGAAAGCAAAATGGTACATACCACATACCTTAACCTCACCAAAGTCTTGACACAATTCCTAACTGAAGTATAGTAGAAAAGCTAAATAAACTGGGAATAAACTCCTATGCTACCCGCTGGATTGCCAACTGGCTCATAGATAGGATGCAGATAATCAAAACAGGGGAAGTTACTGCCACAAAGAGAAGAGTCACCAGTGTAGTCACTCAGGGTTCTGTGCTGGATTTTTCCAGTTTGGCATTACTTTTATGAAGTAAAAGAAAATACCAACGGGCTCTGACTGGCTACATTTTTAGATGTCTGCAAGCTAGGAACAGTTACTAATCCCCAAATGACTTAGCCATCCTACAGTAAAGTTTGTCTCAAATAAATAACTGGTTGCAAAATCATGGACTGAACCTAAATGCAAAAAAAAATGCATTATTGTATCCTTTGGGAAGTCACCTACCCCAGGGAACTACTACACTGCCAATACTTCCTTAAGAGTTGACCCAGTTGTTCATGATTTGGGAACTTATATGGATAGTGATCTAACTTTTGATCAACATGTGTCTATTACTGTAAGAACATCCTTCTATATTCCACAACTTATAAACAAAGGTATTGTGTCTAGATCTAGGGATGTCATTATCCCACTTTACTCAGCCCTCATTAGACCAGTCATTGAATATAATGCCCCTTTGGCATATATCTGTTCAAACACATGCAATAACTAGAATTACCACAGAGAAACCTTACTAAAAGGATACAAGGCCTAAGCAACATGTACTGACTCAAAGCCCTGTCACTATACATTGAATCCTACAGACTGCTAATACTTGACCTGTGTTTGGCATGCAAAGCATTTTTTTCTGACCCATTACTGATGTATTTACTCCACATAAGCAAGTCAAATGTCATTGGAAATACTCTGTCAAGGGATCTAAACCTCTTCTGCAACATCAAAAGAACAGTTAAGAGGCACAGGTATATTTCACAGAGTATACCAGTGATGTAGAATAGAATTTCCATCCACATAAAACAAAGTTCATCCCTGTCCATCTTTCAAACACAACTTAGATCTATGGATGGTAGACAGGAAGTTTACCCCAGGACTTCCCCTTGTACTACTAATGGACAGATGCAGCTCCTAGATGCTTTGTCTATTGCATGAGTTCTTTCAGATTATTTATTGTATTGTATTGTACAGTTATTCTTATGAGCGGTAATATATAATTATTGACCATGGGATAGGTAACGCTAATCTATAATCAAATGGGATGGGTTATTTTGAGCACAAAATGAAAAACTGGAATGACTTCAAATGATGCATCTATGTAGAAAGTAGTCTGACCTTTGACCAACACATGGCTAAAGTGGTAAGAAAATCATTCTAGGTCACCAACTTTCAAGTAAGGGCATGGCATCCAGGTACAATGAAGTCATAGTGCCACTCTGTTCAGCCCTTATTAGACCCCTCATTAAGTATAATGCTAATTTTGGCGTGTACCTCACCAGACAAATGAACCAGTTGAAATTAGGGTATAAACACCTTGCTCTATATGGATTGCCTTAAAGCCCTGTCTATACTATGGATCGCCTTAAAGTCCTGTCTCTATACTATGTCCCTTACAGGTTACTGAGATGTTATCTATGCCTAGCATACAAGGCATTCTTGGATCCAGCTCTGATGGATCTTTTACACATTCACAAAGCATCAGAATCACTAAATCCAATGATTTAAATTTTGCTTTTGACATAAGTATAACACATGTTGGTGACACAGATATGTGTCTCAGAGTATCCCTGTGCTATAGAACAGACTCCCCATCCATGTGAAGCAGAGTCCATCCCTAACCCTATTTAAGCATAACCTTGACCAATGGACAGGAAACTGAAAATTCACCCTGGGTCTGTCTCCAGTGTCTCTGATAGACAGAAATAGATAGCAATGCCCACATTCTGATAGAAAGAAATAGATAGTAATGCCCAGATGCTTCGCTAGGGACGGCTTGCAACTGTCACCCCTGGGCTTTCGGATATTGGCAAATGCTCTTGCCACCCCCATAGTGCCTTTTTTAGGCAAGGCTCAAAAGACAAACCCACCTCCATAGGTATCACAAGGGATAAGAAACTAAGAGTAATGCTACTCAATGCCAGAAGTCTAAACTTCAAGATGCACACAGTCAAAACTCTCCTTAGCATGGAGAACATCGATATCTGTGCAGTAACAGAAACCTGGTTCAAGGGTCCCGAGAGCACCCCAGTACTACCAGGTTATACCTCATACCATGTTTTTTGGCCCCAAAACTTGGACCAAACCAGAAAAAAAGGGGGGGTATTAATATTCGTCAAAGATACCCACACCTCCAGGTCGGTGGCACAGCACGAAGCATCAGAGACTATCCTTGTGCAACTAACAGTGGGTAAAACTGCCTTCCAGTTTATAGCCTGCTACAGACCACCCTCCCAAACCCAGGAGCCCCACTTGGCCTTCCTGAGAACAGTGGAAAATATGAAGGTCTCTTCAAACTCCATTATATTGGGTGACTTCAACTACCCAAACATAGACTGGGAGCATTACTCTAGCTCCAACACCCAAGCCCAAAGGTTCCTAGAATTTATAAATTCAAATGCTATGGAGCAGCTTGTTACCACTCCCACAAGAGGGGAAAACATACTTGACCTGATCATCACCAACATGGGGACTCTATGCTCCAGACCAGAAGTGTATCCCTCACTGGTAAGATCAGACCATAAACTAATCTCACTAGATATTCACATCCCGACCCCAGCCCCTGCCCAGAAAACCAGAGTGAAAAACTTCTCTAAAGCAAATTTCACACTCCTCAAAACTGAGGTGGAATCCTTCAAAGCCCCCGGGCCTGTGGAAAATATGGCCCAGACCGCAGAATCCTTTATAAACGCATTCTATGAACACCTTCAGGAATGCATGGATCATGCAATCCCAAACAAAACCAAGACCCAATCCTCCAAAGGCAGGCATCCTGTCTGGTGGACCCCAGCCATAAACAAACTATACAACAGAAGGAGGAAGCTACTACATGATAGAGCAAAATCCCAAAAAGGGAAGGCATCTCTGATCAGTATTAGCAAAAAACTACGGGCACTCATAAAATCGTCTAAGGCCAGCTTCGAGAGAAAAATTGCACAGGACACTAAGGATAATCACAAGGCTTTCTTTAGTTATGTTAGAAACCTGGGTGGGAATTCCCAGATATGCTCAGAATTAGTCCAAAATGGCAAAAAATACACTGAACCCACAGACATTGCCAACATCCTAGCTGACAGGTTCAGCACAAACTCCCTCCCCACCAAAAGGGCAAATATCTATCCCAGCAGAGTGCTGCCCCTGACATCTTAGATGCTCAGGTAAGAGCCGCCCTCTCCAAAGCAAAAAACACAGCATCAATGGGACCAGACGGTGTCCCGGGCTGCGTCCTACATGAACTCCAAGAAGAGCTAAACCCAAACATAAAACTACTGTTCAGTCTCAGCCTTACTACAGGATATGTACCCAAAGAGTGGCATACAGCAACAGTGGTCCCTCTCCACAAAGGTGGTGCCTCAACGGATCCTGGAAACTATTGCTCCATAAGCCTGACTAGCTTGGTCTGCAAAGCTATGGAAAGGATCATCATGGACCTCATAAATAAAGATATTGGGGACCTACAGACACTGGATCCTACCCAGTTCGGCTTTGCTAAGGGCAGATCCTGCTTCTTAAACCTGGTCAATTTCTTTGAAACAGTCACCAAGGCCATTGACGAGGGGAAGGTGGTCCACACAGCCTACCTGGACCTCGCAAAAGCCTTCGATACAATACTCCACTCGGGCATTATAGATAAGCTCACCAGCTTAAACATAAACCCATATGTCACTAGATGGGTTGCAAACTGGCTCAAGGACAGAACCCACATGGTTAGAATTGCTGGAGCCATGTCAGACTCCAAACCAGTTACAAGTGGCATCCCACAAGGCTCAGTCCTGGGATCTCTCTTGTTCGGTATATATTTCTTGGAGGTACAGGCCAACACGGAAAGACTGTGGCTGACCAAGTTCGGAGATGACTGCAAATTGGGCACCATAATCGACTCTCCAGCCAACACAAGCATCCTACAAAAGGGCCTCATAGAAAGAGACAACTGGTGCCAGAGCCATGGCCTCAAGCTAAAAGCCAAAAAGTGTATAGTCATCCCCTTCGGCAAAAACAAAGTGCCCACAAATTACCACATAGATGGTAATCCATTAAGTACGGAAGAAGTAATTAGAGACCTAGGGACCCAAGTTGATAGCAATCTCTCATTTGACAACCACGTGGCCAAAGTGGTTAGAAAATAATTTTATATAGCCCACCTAATCATGAAGGGATTCACATCTAGATCAGGGAAGGTCATTGTGCCTCTTTACTCATCCCTCATCAGGCCCATAATTGAGTACAGTGCCCCTTTTGGAATGTACCTTACCAGACACCTGCAGCAACTGGAAAGACCCCAAAAGTACCTCACCAAGAGGATCAAAGGGCTCAAACAGATGCCATATGCTGCCCGGTTAAAGAAACTCCAACTCTACTCAGTGGCATACCGCCTGCTCAGAGGCAATCTGTGCCTGACGTATAAAGCCATGTCCAACTCAGAATTAATGGACATGCTGCACCTCAGAAAATCCAAATCCCATCGAGCTACGCGCTCGAGAGACTTGAACCTCAGCACTGAAATAAATAGGACATGCTGGAGGGACAGATTCATAACCCAGAGGCACCCTTCACTCTGGAATAAAATCCCAGTCCAGGTTAGGCAGAGTCCCTCATTGACTCTCTTCAAGAGGAATCTTGATGAGTGGATGGGAGATCGTAGATTTACTTGAGGTATCACTTCTGTGTCACTGTTAGACAGATGCACAGTATACTAACCTCGAAAAAGGGCATAGCAAAATTCATTTTAAAATGGGTGGCGAAAGTCAAACACACTCTGGCTAGGCTTGTAAATGCCCTAGGGCAGATAGCCTAGTATGAACCTATGAACCTATAATGTACCCTCCACATAACTTCTATAATATTACTAATTATCTTACCCCTTCCTAACAAATTGCCATGATGCAGAGGGACAGAGCTGGGTTAGATTGCATGGCTAGGCTTATAAATGCCCTGGTGATTGCAAGTCTAGTAAATAATTATGAACCTATGAACCTGTGAAAGTTAGGCTAGGGTCTATAGTTGCACCAAGATGTTGTCACATAGTTGTGAGATGTACACAGGGTGGAAAAGATTATATAACTAGATGCAGTTTATCTATGTTGTCCTGCAGGGAAAGCTGAATGTCATTGCTGTCTCTATGTTTTTTAAATGGGTGTGCAGATTGGATTGACTAGGGAGAATATTTTTTTTTGAGTTATGATACAGAATCAGAATTGTCTAGACATAGTAAAGCCTTGCTGAGTCTAATTGTGGTGGCTGCCAAAAAAGCAATTACTAGAAAATGTAAGTCAAAGTCTAGACCAACTTTACTGGAAGTAGTGAATATCGTAACAGAGATAAAACAACTGGAATTGGGATCTTTAGAAAATGGAGGGAGCAAACTAATTAGGAAAAATGTAAATTGTGGGAACAATATATGCAGAGCAGGAAAGAGCTTTAATTGGCAGGATTTGAATGAGCCATATATAATGCTTAACTGACAATGACTGGATATATTTTAAGTGATTACTTCCCAGAAAAAAAGGTGAACTGAGACATGACTGAAGAATCCAGTATACAAAATATTTATTGCCAATACATACATAACTTAAGTGCTTTCACAGTTACTCTCCTTCATCAAATGTATTTAAAATGTCACCAAATCATTCTTTAAACAGCACATACAAGTGACTTCTTAGCCAATGGCAAACTCATATACAGTTTAAAACACTTAACACTCTGAATTCAAAAATAACAACAAAACCAACCCTAAAAAATATATACTTAAAAAAAGCATGCATACATATATATATGAAATACATAAAAATACATAAAATACACACTGCAGCCTTCACTTAAAAAATATTTTTAGTGTTTATGTTTTTAAGTCAAGGTTGCATTGTGTATTTTATGCATTTTTATGTATTTTTATATCTATATGTATGCATGCTTTTGTACGTATATATATTTTTTAGGGTTGATTTTGTTGTTATTTTTGAATTCAGAGTGTTAGTGTTTTAAACTTGCCATTGGCTAAGAAGTCATGTAAAGAATGATTTGGTGGCATTTTAAATACATCTGATGAAGGAGAGTAACTGTGAAAGTGCTTATGTTGTGTTTGTATTGGCAATAAATATTTTGTATATTGGATTCTTCAGTTGTGTCTCAGTTCACATTTTTTCTGGGAAGCATTTGCTGCTGTATTTTATTTGGTGGACTGGGAGGCTGGTGTTATTTGGTGTTTTTTGTTCTTTATAGTTTTTTCTTTTTTTTTATAGATTTTAAGTGATGCATAATGTCTGCAACTACAGTTGATTCAATGGTATCTGTGATGTATACTGTTTGCAACTAAAATTGTGTCATGTTGTTTATTTTTCATTTCTATAAATGTAAGCTTGCCTATATCACATGTGAAAATTGAATAAAGATATTCGTTGGCAAAAAAAGATTATCAGTATAAAATATTTTTACAATGAAAAGCACAAACAGTAGGTTATTGACAGAAAAGAGAAAACAGAATGGGGGTGAGAATGGATTCTATATTTAATCTATAGATAGAGACAGCATATTCTGAAGTGGTGGATCCATAAATTACAATAATGAATTGATTTTATAAGTACAATCTAAACCAATTTTGTGGAATAAAAAAATGGGTAAATTTACCTAGGATGAATGAATGAATGGTCTACCATATCAAAGGCTTGTTTAAGTTGAGAAAAACGTCAGTGATAAATATGACATTATTCATGATGGATAAAATAAAATCAGTAGAGGAGAGCTGGATATAATGAGTCTTGAGTTTAACGAAGACTGGTATTAAAGAGAATAATGGCATGCAGAGATGGGAAGTTGATTACTGAGGAGACCAGTCAGTAGATATAAGGACTAGTATTTATCAATTATTCTTGCAATATGAGAATCTGTGATCACAGACAAAGGATAACAGGAGCAACATAACAGCAGGGACAGTGGTTGTAAACTGCACTGAGGAAGATTTCATGGGTAAAGTAGTAACTGGGGATTGCTGACAGAATAATATCTACCTGTGAGTTATTACTAATGATGAGGCTGAGGAGAGTGGGTTCACTAATGAGTTGGGTCAAGTTATTATAACATGATGTAAGTTGTTGAAGCCTGTTTTGAGTATTACTTATCCTGTTGATAATAAGGCATCCCATCAGTATGAAGTTGCATCTCACTGACAAATAAAAACTGTCGAGGCAACACCATGATTAAATGGAAACATTAATTCATAAAAAACTGTATACCAAGGGAGCACTTTCACATTCTCTTTGAATGCTTCATCAGACATATCAAAGACCGCTGTGGGTTTCATTTAAATATACTAAAATTTAATATACTGATTAGCACTAACCAATGATTTCACTGCATCAATCACTTCTTTAAAGTGCTTATACCTTTAAAAATACTATAAAATATAAAAGGTTCACATCCTAGCACTCTGTATTTACTTTCTTGTTATTGGGGTAACACTGTTATTGTGATCTTTCAGCTGTAATCCAGTCCCCTAACATGTCCGTTAACCTCATGTCAAAGTGAAAAGTATTACTTTGAATTATTAATTAATTAGTAGTAAATAACTTTTAATTGTGAGGTGTAAAGGTACTACATTACAGCTGAACGATTTTGTGTTAAAGTGTTGACCCGATAAGTTAGAAAGACGGAAAGTATAAAATAAAGCAAAACATCACATTAGGGCAATGGTCCTGAATTTATGTCTTCCACAGTCATCAGATGGTGATATGTACACTACAAATACTGCATACAATTAGCCATGTCCCTGTGCTCAGTGATGCTTTGCTACATCAGTAGCTGACGCTTAAAAAAAAAACAAAAAAAAATCACTTAATGTGTCATGACTGTAATCGCTTTATCGCAGATGCAAGATGGCAAGGAAGAATAAGTAAAGATTTTGATGTGGACTTCTGTGAATATAACGTTTTATAGTATGCATGATTTGCCTACAAAAGAGAAATACCTGTAATAGCAGTCATTTACTCTTTCTATTACGATTCTGTTATTGGGCAAACACTTTCAATCGGTTCCTCAGCTGCTAATCTACTGGCGATCCCTGTTTTCTTTTTTATGTTAATTTTAACAGAAATGTGTGAAATTATTAAATGGATATTATTTAAAAAAAGCTGTAAGTTACACACATCTGTTAAGATTAATATTCCAAAAAATAAAATAAAATAAAAAGGTTTGTGACTGGATTCGGAATTCAAGGAACTGCTTTAACAGTGTTGCCCTGATAATGGAAAAGTACCAAAACGTTTTCTAAAAATGAGCCTATTTAGACATGTCTATCTATCCAAACTTACACACACACATATATATATATATATATATATATATATATATATATATATATAAAATACTCAAAACAAATTTAAACATACATTTATAAATATACATCTCAGGAAAGTGGAATTCATTCAAAAAGCAAAATTCATTCAAAATGTTGCTAGATAGCAGCATAGCCATATAAAACATAGACAAAGAGGAAGCCTACATCAAAAAAATACATTCAAATATATACACATTAAAATATATATATGTATATATACAATAAAAAAAAATTATATATATGTGTATATATATATATATATATATATATATATATATATATATATATACGTGCGTGTACATGTGTGTGTGTGTGTGTGTGTGTGTGTGTGTGTGTGTGTGTGTGTGTGTGTGTGTGTCTGCATTTTCTTCTTTTTTAATCAAACCTTTTAGGAAACAAATAAAATCCTTTCATAATTCACGTTACATCAAATCATGTCCCCCCTTATTCTTATAACTGCCTTAAGAGCACATATCTTAATAGTATAATATCAACTTCAATGTTGTAGGGGGTCTATTTAAAAGAAAGGGTTTTAAGCAAACTCTATCATTAAACCCATTATTTTTATCGGCTTGTAATCTGATAATCCATTTAATCTCCAGCCTCTCAGTGTAGTTCTTAAGGTTCCCAAGCCTAACACTCTTATTGACTAGTTCTATGGCAAGAAATTTAAATTTATGAGTAAGATCATTATTTAAAACATGCTTCGCTAATGCATTACTTTCATCTTCTCAGTTTATTGCATGTATATGCTCTCTAACACATTCTCTTAATGTTCTGTTTGTTTTCCCAATATAAAAGGCTGTGGATTTCATACACATAGCAAATATATCAAATTCCGAGATTTGCAATCTGCATAATGCTGAAAAGTGTATATTTTCCTTGTGGTAGGATGTATAAAAACATTCATACTTGCCATATATGAACATTGATTGCAATTCCTACATGGAAAAGTACCTTTCCTGGTTGACTGTATTCTATTATTACCCATCCTCTCATAGCATAATAATGTTTTTAGTGACTTAGTATTCTTACAGGAATATTTTAGTATATTCCCTACTATATTCTTAATCTTCTCATCTACTGTTAGCATACTCCAATTCTTTTTAATAATTTCTTGTATCATTCTATTGTTATTGGAAAATATGATGGTTATTCTAACTCCATGAGATTTGTCTGTTGCGTGTCTATCAGACATTATGTTCCCATTATTGTGCATTTTAAAAAACGGTATTTCTTTCCCTTTTCTATCTATAATTAAATTATCATATAGCTTCTTGCACTCATGCTTTGTGAACCGTCTTTCCAGAAATTCTACTTCTAAATACCTAAGTGTTTTCTGAAATTTGTATCATGACTAGTTAACCTAGAGACCATCAGGCTCTGGCTTTCAATCACATTTCTATATATGTGTGGCGGATGCATGCTATTACAGTGCAGGAGGCTATTTTTTCGACAGCTTTTCCTATACATGGATGTACGTATCTCATTCTTTTCCTTCTGTATCCAGACATCAAGAAACTCTATTTCATTGCAGGACCAATTCCCCACAAAATTCAAAAAATCAGTCGTGTTGTTAATATACCTAATGAAGACCTCTAAATTCTCCGCTGATCCTTCCCAAACTAGGAAGACATCATTCACAAACCTCTTGTAATATTTTATATGTTCTTTATGTTCAGTGTCAATAATAAAAGTCTTTTCCCAATATGCCATTACGAGATTGGAGTATGAGTTGGCGCAAGGGGTGCCTAGCTCCACCTCCTTTGGTTTTTAGATAATAAGAATCACCATATGTAAACACATTATTGCTAAGAATCAGGTCTAGTAACATGGCACACCTTATTATTAATTCATTTGAAACCCCTTTCATAGTTAGAAATAATCTAACCTATTCCAAACCTAGATCATTGGGGATTGCTGTAAACAATGAAGTAACATCTAACATCACTAACAATACTGTAGTGTTGTACTCATCAGAGAACACATATTGTGAAAAACTTTCCAAAAAAATCTTGTGTGTCTCTAATCACAGTTTCAGTCCCATCAACTACTTTTCTCAATTGCTTCTCTACATAGATAGAGAGCGGTTCAGTCAGCCATCCCCTACTCGAGACAATAGGTCTCAGCGGGGGGTTATGTAGCCCTTTATGAATCTTAGGAAGGCCTCTAAACATTGGGATGCATGGAAGCTCAACTAAAAAGTACTTATACAAGTCACCATTTATAACATTGCTCATTAAAAGATCATATAAATCACTATGTACATTTTTAATTAGCCTATTTAGCTGTTCATTATTTAGATTCTAATACATTTCCACTTCCCCTAACATACTTATCATTCTATCATTATAAAACTCACTATCTAAAATTACCACAGCACCGCCTTTATCGGCTGGTCTAATGATAATGTCTGTATTCTTCTGCAAACTTATCATAGCTTCGTACTCATCTTTGTTAAGTTTATAAAAACTCTGTCTACTTTTATTTCTGGTCAGTTCAAATAACTCTAAAAAGTCCCTCTCACAAGCTCTCTCGAAAGTCTCAAGGAGAGGATGTGAGGGAGGTATAAAAGTAGTTGGTTTCTTAAAAACATTATTTACATTCATATTACTTCCATCATACAGCAATTTCAAAGCAACATTTCTCGCAAAGAATGTTACATCTGTAATAAAGTCAATCACATCAGTGCTCCTTCAAGGTATAAAAGAGAGTCCTTTACAAAGCAAAGATCTGTCAGCTGTATTAAGTCTATATTTTGAAATGTTCACAACTAAATCTAACTCACTTGTCTCACAGCCTTTCTCTGATAGTCTAGGACTTCTCCTGAAGACTTCTATCTCTTGGTGCCACGATTCAGAATCCAATGTGGCCTCTGCAATTCCCATATCAGTAGCGGAAATCAACAAAAAAACAATGTTTCCATAGATGTGGGCATCACGATTACTTTCTCTTTCCTCCTCACATCATTTTCCTCTCATTGACCTGGAGGAGACAACACTGACTTAAGCTATAAATTCAATAATGAAGATTTAGGGAGTCGATAAGCAGAGACCAGTGGAAGTTTTGGGCATGGCCCTAAGGTAAGAAGGATGAAAGCCCTTTTCAGATCTTTGAGAATTTTTGGGTTAGAATCTGCTACAAGGAAGATATTAACGACTTTTACTTTTAAGACTCAGTATCAGATTTATCTAACCTTTTTACCAAATCCAGATCTTTGGTCCTTTTGTATCTTCTTGCCCTACACCTTTTTCTTTACCAGTGGTAGGTATTTCTGGTGATATATCTGTTTGAACTCCCTATTAAATATGCAACCTTTGTAACAATTAGAATTTGATAACGTTTTACCCAAATATCATCTTGTGTTAAGTTAAACACTGAAGCCAGTGGGTGTAGCTCTTTGTCCAGAAGGGTTTGTGTTTCTAATTGCATTGTGCAGTGCCTCCTTTTGTCTTCTTTCCCACATATTGTTTCAGTTTTTCTGTTTGCTTTTTTACATTATGTTTACAAGCATATTGGGTTCTAACTAATGTAATCAGACTCCAACAAACCTTGCATGTACCTTCATTTAACTACAATATTACATTGAATATGTTTACTAGCAACAGACTGAACCAAAATCGACTCCTCAGTTAAAAATCAGTATTGTCACAGTCTATATGCATGTTTTCAGATGCAGCTTGTTGGCTAGAATTAGCAGTATTCATAGGTGCTTTATTATTGTTAGTAACTGCACTATGTTGCTACATGCCCTTTTCCCAGAACATTGATAGCAAACTATTTTTACATTACAACTTTTCTGGTTTACAAGCAAAAAAAAAAAAATACTTAGGTAAAGATTTGTTATATTTGCAACCTTATATGCCTTTCCCTGAAATTTCAGTGAATGAGCTTCATGTGAGCCAATAACCATAACAAGAACAGAATTTTTGTTTTAGTTTGTGAAAGTCATGTGCACCAACATTCTCAATATCCTTGTATGGTTTAGGGGTCTATATTAGAATCTCAAAGGTTTAATGCTTCGAACCACTAAATATTGAACATTAGTGATCGAATCATTAAACCATCAAACTTCTAGTAAACCCTGTAAAAAAAAAAAAAAAAAACTGCACCCCCCACTACTTAAATATACTAACTCCGAGATAGCACTTTAACAGAGTATGGTGCGGAAAGGGAAGATTTCCCTTCTCTACACTGTAGCGCGATCTCGGAGTTGGTATATTTAAGTAGCGGGGGTGTGGGGGATGCAGGGGGGCTTGACCCCTGCCTACACTCATTAGTTTGTTTTTTTTTTGGTCCTAAAAATATTTTTATAGGTGTTCGATCGTTTAATAGTTCGATGCATACAGTTCGATGTTTATGCATTCGAACTACTAAACTTTTGCGATTATAATATAGACCCTATGGTTTAGTGACACCCCAGTTAGATACAAGGAGAATATCTTGGTCATGTCAGTTTGGCCTCAGTTTTTTCTAGCTCATTATCTCTCAGAGACACAAAATAAGTCTCCATAACATCTTCACTTCTGAGGTTTTTAGAGGTGTTTTGTGTTTGGTGATTCCCCATATAGAATATAGTTGATTTATTATAGTGGATATTGATTGGTGTAGAATGAACAGATGTAGATCAGTAGACGCACATCTTTTTCAAGGCTGTGCGGGCATTGGTCAGGGTCTGAATTTCTTTCTTTTCTAGAAGAGCTATATTAACTTGATCAGTGTATGAAATTTTTTCTTATAGACTCTTACTAAAGTTAATTTAAAACCATTTCACTTTGTTTTCCTTTCTAATTAAAACAGAATATTTATAAGTCCAGTAAACAAAACTTTTTTGTTTAGCTACACTGAAATAATTCACCAAGGGGAATATTATTCTCAAAGTAATCCTTCTGACTGCTATGAGGATTCTTTATTGTCAAAGAAAATCCCTACAGGTATACAAAAGTTTTGTGCTTCTCATGCAGTTTATCACACAGGTTTATCATGCATATTACGAGAAGTCAGTGTCCAAGACCAGTTTAGTAGTCATCAGTAATTAGCATTTCACTGCGGCAAAACTTGCATTTCTTTCTGTCTTAGAAAAGAGCAAGTCAGGTAGAACATTTGCCTTTCATTTAACTGTGTTGGAAGCTCACACATTATGACAAACTTCATTTTTTTCTACTGATTTTACAACTATAGCAATTTGCAGTACTTGTATTAATAGAAACAGTGTCCAGCAACAGATTTTCAGTTAAGGTTGAGGTTTGAAAGTAAATAAAAATTTACCAGTAACATTAAAGATAGTCATAAATGCACTGCTCTAGTTACTGGGTCAGGCATTCATCATCACACGTTCATTATTCCTCAATATATATTTTTTTCTAAAGCCAGTCAATAAACAGACTGTACTTAAAGACATAAGTTTTACATTCAATAGTTCTTTGCCATACAGGCAGGTGTAGTTCCACTAGTTTCTCTTTTACAGGACACTGATCTTGTTTCTTTTTCCAGGTTTCCTGCACATTTTCTGGAATTCTACATCCCTTCACATAAAGGTGTCTGTATTCTCCCTTTTGGAACCACCTCTAAACCCAGATGTCTGGAATTTGATTTCCTCAAGAGTAGTGACCATAATATATCCCAAGAGGCACCTGCTCTCTTCTAGTTATCATGAAAAGACTGTCCCTAGTTTGCCTGCATGCTCTGTAGTTCTCGTGAACTCTGAAGCTACTTTTTTTTTAAGATGCATCCTGTTGTAAAAGCAGTATCATAAACTACAGATACAGCACCACTACAACTAACATATTTTGGGGGGAGAAAAAGATGGCCACTGTCCTACAGACACTGCTATTCCTAGCTCTGTCCAAAATTTCAGGAAAAAACAACCAGAATGGCTTAGAGCTTAATTTAAAAATGAAAATAATCCTATAAAATTATTGATGTTCTTACTGAATGACTAAATCTGTATATTACAAATAGTTAATTATCTTGAAAGGAGTCAGATTTATTGGATTGAACAGATCTTGATCGTCTGACAACTGTCACGATGTAATAACGACATTCCACAGTCTGCGCATCCATAAGAAAAGAATCAAAATGTCAAATGACGACTCAGACATGGAGACTTAGATGTCAAAAACAAAATTCTCAGTGATGGCATCAGCGGAGAAAGAAACTATCCCAAAAAGACCCAGAACTAGCAAACAGCAGGAATCAATCAAAACTTCCACAAAAATAAAACTGGACCAGTCGGCAAACATTGAAGATTTAAAAACGTCTCTTCAACCCATTCTTCAAGCAATACAGGAGCTTACTACCCAATTTCAATCTTTTGATGAATCCTTTAACCAAATACTATTGAGAATGGAAAAATCAGAAACAAGGATATCTGATAATGAAACAAAGATAGACAATCTACAAAAACAGCCTGAGAACAACACAAAACTTTTTCATGACCTCTAGTCAAAAAACACTGACTTAGAAGCATAATCAAGAAGAAATACCATTATTATTCAAGGTATTCCTGAACATATCACACATCCAAATTTGATTACCACAATCATGCAGACTCTAAATATCCTCCTGGAAAACCCAGTGGAGGTGAAATAAATAATCATACAAAGAGCCTATTGTGTGCCTCATATTGCACAGCCCTGTGACAGACCAAGACAAGTGAACGTTAAATTTGTAAACCACCAAGACATTTTGAAAATCCTATCAACAGCTAAAAAGAAAGGTCCTGTTACCTGGAATTAGTATAAAATTTCTTTTGTGCAAGATCTTCCACTTCAAATTAGGCAGGTGAGGCAATCTCTTTCTCCTTTTTGTGTGTTCCTGATACAGAAATTAATTAAATTCCAAATGAGGTTTCCAAACACACTATCCTTCCAGCATCAAGAAATAAAATATTCTGCATGAAATGTAAAAGAAGCAAAATCCATCTTTATGTCAGCATTTAAGGAAATAACTAAAATTGAAGAGGTTGATTGCCAACCTATGTTGGAGTGATCCATGGTGTTTTCAATTTCTTTGGCTGCTGCTCGTCTCTCAAAGAAAGTCCATTGCTGATTTCAGTAGGCCAAGGTTTTATTTAAGGTGATATTGTTAGTTTGAGATCCATGTTTATGTTGGGGGGTTAGTTTCCACACAGAATTGTATGCCTCAAACAGATACATTGATGTTTTCCTTCCTTTAATGTCCCCTCCTTCCTGGTGTTATCTTCTGGTGTCAACTCTGGTAATAATAGAATATTTGCAATTCTATAAGCATTATCTTGAATAACTTTAATAAAGCTCAGATGGTGTTTTACTGCATTCCATAGCCTGACCATGTCATATTCTTGCAGTTTTCTGCATCTCCCTCAAGGGCAGGGATTGTAATATTTATTATACAATTTAAGCTATGGAAGAACTGGCTGGGATAAACTCAACTATTTTCAGGCAGGTAAGGTAAAAAATGAGGCTTGGCTTGAGAAGTGGCAGTCTGCATCTCTATGCACTAAAATGCTGTCTGAGAAGATATGGGGATCCCTCCTGCAAATGAGTCAGTCATAGCAAACTGTTCCTGCTTTTTTTAAAATCATTCCAGAATATGTTATATCTTTTAGTGAAGTTCTTTCTCATCAGAATTTTTGAAGAAATGCATATAATAAAACGATATTATGATCATTATAGATAAATCATCTCTGCAGATAATTAGTCATGGATCATTTTAATACAATTTTTTGTACCCTTTGTTATGATCAGCGCAATTTTCAGTGGATAACTAATGTCAAAGGATTATGCCTGCAAAAATAAGAAGAAGTAGATCCAATGAGGGGCCCAGGAAATTAATGTCAAATGGTGGTATTATACTGCCATTACTTGGCCACAATAATAGTCAGTAAAGTTAGCATTTCAGTAGTCAAACTTATAGACTATGTCATTTGACTATAATTTTACTTATTAAACAAAAAGTTGTCATTCACAAGAACAATGTTGATATTTATGTTAAAATCTCAGTCATGGTCTGGAATAGATCTCGAGAACTTCATGCAAAGGGAAAATTAGTTAAATATGCCTATTATTTCTTCTGAAGTCTTCTGTGAGTCGTTTTTTTTTTTTTTAAGAAAAATTTGCAAAACAGATTATTGTTGCCTTCAACAGCTACAGTATATAAACACATAATTAAAGATATATTTGAGGATTTTATTTTAAATCCTTATCAGTGATTGTAAGTATCCTAGAATTCTTCTTCTTCTTTTGGCTTTTCCCGGTTAGGGGTCACCACAGCGGATCACCTGTCCGCTCATGATTGGCAGTGGAGTTTTATGGTGTCGAGTTGCCAGCCCACACCCAACCTTCCACAGAAGGCACACACACACTCACTCCTAGGGCCAATTTAGAGTACCCAATCCACCTACAGCATGTCTATTGAGTATTAAAAGAAACCATTAACCACAATTTATAATATGTCTAATTTTAAAATGTTGAGATCTGTTGGAACTGTTTTCAAACTCAGATAATGCTATTACTTTATTTATAATCTATGAATATTTTTCCTCCATTGAAATAATAGTTAGAATTAGCTTTGCTATCCTATTGGTCTAATATAAAGGCCAAAACTGAAAATGTAAACTTCAGCAGAATTGATATGTAAAATTGTGTGTTTATATAAGATGTTTATGGTTCTTACTTAGTAACTTGTTTTAGAAAGAGTGTTTATTGTTTAGTGAGTCATTAAGTTATTGAGGTTATGATATGATCTATACTTAACTGAAGCCTCAACTAATTTTTTTTTTTGCAATCTACTTAAGATTCTAAATTTCATAAGAAATATAATTCTACTACACCTTGCATCTCTTCTTCTTACTTCTACTCTGTTAGCTCTATTCTCTCTGGCATCTAATTTTAATAATATAAGGAGCTGGGTAAGTTTTTGTTCTTTTTTGGGAGAGGTATGCTAGGTGTTTTCTACTTAATTTATGTTTTTAGTAGGGTAAAAGTATTCTAAAAGAATTATTCATTGGAAATGTTTGTTCAAAATGCTCTTTTATTACAGTTTGGGGGTTAATATTTTCTATGTTTTCCTCTCTATTTTGGGTCTAGGGGGTGAGTGTTTAGGCACATGGTTAAGGCAGGAAGAGTTGATTGTTATTTTCTAACAGTCTAGCAATACTAAAGTGTACCCATGCAGTTTAGTCTTATTTATAACAAAATAAAATGTGGGAGATCAACTCATGGAACGTAAAGGGGATTCATTTGGCCAAGAAAAGAAAACTCTTCTTTCACCTTGTCTTTAAATCAAAAGCTAAATTAGAACAATAAACACATATGGTAAAGGAACACTGGTCACAATATATGGGGAAAATGGATTAGAATGATAATTGCAGCTGGCAAATAAACAAATAGTGCTGGGATAGCTATAATAATCAAGAAAGCATTCCAAGATAATATAATACATTATGACACTGATCCAGAGGGTAGATGGTGTTACATAAACTGTAAATGTTCTCATGTTGATAAGCCAGTTTTGATGCTAAATATATATGCCCCTTATGTCAAACAACAAGGCTTTTTTATGACTTTTATAAAATATCTGCTTTCCAGAATCATTATTTAATTTTAGGAGGGTACTGGAAAACTTACCAAGATGCCTTAATGAACAGAATAAACTCAACAAAGCCATATAATATTCAAGCTACTATAGCAATCTCTGAATTTAAAAATTACTTTGTCCTGTTTGATCCCTATAATTGCCAAAATCAAAAGATAACAAAAGAGAGGTTTACATTTTGCTCACAATGTCATAAAGTTTGGTCTAGAATTGATTTATTTTTAATTTCAGAATTCTTTAAATTTAAATGTTAATTACTACATTGAACCTAGATTTTTTTCTGACCACTCTAAAATCATACTCACTATAAACTGGTCTTACAGGCACAACCTTCATTATAATAGATACAACTGGACTCTGATCTGTAATCTACTAACAAAAGAGGATATGGTGGAAGAAATTAATTTGTTGTTAGAGGATCTCCAGAAAAAAATCCCCTACTTCCCAAATCCTCTTTGACATTGAATGGGCAGCTACTAAAGCTTAAATAAGGGGTTTACTCATAATAAAGCAGCATGCTATAAGAAACTCTATAGGGCTGAAGAATTATTAAACTGGAAACAGAATTACAAAAAAATTTTAAAAAAGAAACTGAATATCAGTTAATTACTCTCCAGACAGAATTATATTTGCTAAATGCCAGGCAATTGGCATTTCATGAAACTAAGATATTAGCTAATTATGCAGAATGATCACAAATCCATTCTAGGACCCTGTCTCATCTAATTAATCAAAAAAAAAAAATTCTTCTCTTATTTCTAAAATAATATGCCAAGGCAAGTCATATGGATCTAACAAAGAAATTCTCCAAATTTTTGAGAATATATACTCACAAATATATAGTGATCAGTCATCTTCAACATCAGAACAAGAGAAAGTTCAATTCTTGGAAAACGTAACATTTCCAAGAATTGACAAAAGACAACAAAATAGTCTATTACTCAACAAGAGATAGTTACAGTAATTAATAATCTTAAAACCAGCAAGGCACCAGGACTGGATGGTTTTACAGCAGAATTTTATAAGATCCTCTGCTCAAGAGTTTCCAGAGTTTTATTATACTTATCTAATTGTATAATAAATAATAACATTGCTGATGTTCACTTTAACGCTTCTAAAACTATTCTTATTCTTAAAGAAAATGCCAACCCTAAAGATCCTAAGAGCTAAAAATGCTATCCCTAAAGATCCTAAGAGCTACAGATCTATTTCTTTAATTAACTTAGATTCCAAAATCTTTACCACAATAATAGCTAATAGACTAAAACCCATTATACCGAACATTATTTCACCTGCACAATCAGGTTTTATTCCTTTGAGATGAATTTGTGGTAATACACTTACTCTAGAGGCATTAAGGACATTTTCTCTATATAATAACTATCCAATATTTGCATTAGTTATTGATGCTTATAAAGCCTTCAACAAAATTAACTTAAACTTTTTGCTCTCAGTTTTGCCATGTTTTGGACTACCTTCAAGTTTTATTCAAATTATTGAGATAATCTATACTAATGCCTATACCTCTATAAACATAAATAGAGCTACCTCTAATAGAATTGCTATTAAAAATGGAACAAGACAAGGGTGTCTGCTATCCCTGCATCTCTTCAATTTCTACATTGAACTTTTATTTCTACTTATTAATCAAGGCATGTATCATTGTTCACCAGTACTATGTAATACTAAAATTGCCTTTTCAGTCTTTGCAGATGATCTGAACTTATATTTAACTCTAGCAAGTTCTGATATACCCAAATTACTGGAGTCAATTGAAAATTTTTCAAAGTTTTCTATTTATAAATTAAATCTAGACAAATCTGCAATTTTTCCTTTAAACTTAGCAGATTAGCTCTTACTATATACCCACTCAACTGAAATCAAAATAAAACAGTGTATAAAATAACTAGGGATCTCCTTGTTTGCTCTTACTATATCCCCACTCAAATGAAATCAAAATAAAACAGTCCATAACATATCTAGGGATCTCCTTTTACCAAGACATGAAGATATTCTATCAAAACAACATTATAAATTTATGGCAAAATATACAACAAGATTGTAGTAGATAGAATAAACTTGAGCTACCTTTCCTAGCTAAAGTAGCAATTGTAAAAATGAATATATTACCAAGGCTACTATATATTTTTATGGCATCTCAGGTAATAATGTATAATAAACTATTTAACAGAATACATTCTACTCCCTCTAAATTCATATGGTCCCCTAAATCTGTTAGGATTTCTTATCATAACTTAACATGACCTAAAGATAAAGGCAGAGTAAATCTTCCTAACTTCAGATTATATTATGATATTATTAATAGTAGCAGATTAATAGAAAATTTCTGAATATGGTTTTAATGGAAATGTTTGATCTCCTTACTGGTTAGAGTTATACTATAAATACGTTAAATCTCTTAATTTTAATCCTAAGACACTCCCCTTCCCTAATAGAATGAGTTTGAAAAGTTTTAAGCTGCATGATCCAGTAAAATATTACATTGTTAATTTACAAAAACTACTTGACTCATTAATGTTATCTACCACCTTTGCAACTCTGCAACCAATACACCTCACCCCAAACGTAATAACTCAATGCTAAACTTAACTAACATTCTCCTTTTAAAGGAAAAATGAGTGATTGACTTCTATCCCTTCTGAAACTCTACTACTGCAGAGATGAGAACTATATTAAATCTTCCCAAGAGCTATATCATCATCTTAAAACATATCAAAGTAATATGTTCTAGATACATATCTAACAATACCCTAGATGATAAGAATATAGAGGTTTGTAAAACTCTCTGGAAATTAATGTTAAAAAAGAAAAAAATTATTTCAAGTACATATAAATTAATTGTGCAGCTTAGATACCAGAGCAATATTCTTTATTCAAAATATTGGACCAAAGTAAACCCATCAGTTTCTGTAAACCATATAAAACAATCCATAAAATTAACTTCTAAGCTAATTCCTTTTAGCAAACTCTGCTACATGCAATTTATGATTATTAACAATGCATATCTCACCCCTACCATTTTACATAAATTTAATCATTCGGTCTCCCCTTTTTGTCCTTATTATGAGTCCCAAAGAGCTGATCTCCTCCATATATTCTGGAGTTGCAAGTGTGTCTATAAACTTTGGAATTCACCAAAAGTTAGACTCCAAAAGATGGGATACAAAAAAATCTATCATCATCTATCATGGGAATTTACTATATTACACATATCTCTACCTGGTCTAACTAAGTTGCAAAACTATATTCTGATCACATTATTTATCCTAATTAAACTATATATATTATACTAAATTGGGTAGATAGGACATCTCTTACATGGGATGGGTTTAGACAAATGGCAATTAAACATTTAACAGCTCACAAATTTTTGATGTTTAATTGAAAACTTTATTCATGTTTTATTGATTATTGGAATTTACTGTTGAATCATATCTTACAATAACTCCTCAACTGCTAATAATCTCAGTATAGACCTTTCCATTTGATTTTAGATCTCTCTATTTACCAACTATCATTGTTGGAAATAATGACTGTTTTTTTAGGGTCCATAGACACTTTTTACCCCTATTTATAAATATTTTTTTTATTCGGGTTCTCTTATGCTGAAGTAATAGTAAGAATGCTTTTTTCATGTAAATAACACCTTTGTAAATAAAAGTGTATATAGTTGTTAATTGTTTGAGTTGTTAATTGTGAGTGATTTGTTTTGTTTTGTTTTTGCAATGAATGCATTTACTTCTCAATTGGCACTTTGAACTATACTGTTGATCTTGGATTTTTAATTTCCATTTTGTATTAATTAGTAAAACTAATAAAGATTATGGAAAAAATAAATAGCAAGTTTTGACATTCTGTGTTTTGCTTGCCTGCTCTATTGATGCCATGGATTCTGCAGTTGATTTGCATGATATATCCTGTACACGAACCACAGATACAACACCAACACTGGTAGTATGCTTCCCAGGTTCAGCAGTCACTATTCCAAATTATATATGAATGTATATATAAAAATATTAAAATCTATTTTCTTCTTTGCAATTCTGAGATCAATTATTTTACGTACTAGTACTGCATTTAAAATGAAGCATGCATGGTCTGTTATTCCCTCATAACCAAATGTGAATCTATGAAATATCTATTGCCTTTTTGTTATGGGTTAGTGCTGCTGCTGCATGTTTTGTGCACCGCATATTAAAACACATATTTGAAAAGCTATGAGGTAGAATCAATACATTAAATTCTATATCTTGATTGATTTATTCTCCCCAGTATATTGCTGTAGTGGAAGGATATCGACTAAGTTACAACCAAAGTACATAAGTCTGTTTTCACACTTTGGGGAGTACATGCCATTTTAGCAGTATGAAATAGTCTATCTGACTAAAAGGACAAAAGCAGAAATTTATCTTTCATAACCAACAGTGCTGGAATATGGACCAGTAGTGATGTGAACCTGTTCAACTCAGTATTTAAAGATCTGAGAAAAGTGTTCAGACTACCACCTTTTTCCTGCTGGTATATCTCAAAGAAGAATTAGGTGTAACCCAAGTGATAGCATTGTTGGATTCTCACATCCTATCTGTTTGGATAAAAATGAGTAAGAGGAAAAATTTGTGAGGCTACATGGTTGAATGAGATGAGAAAATTAAATGGTGGAAAGAAAGAATTATAATAACTGCATCAGTTAAAAGGGTTGAGATAGCACTTCATTTGTAAGAATATATCCATGTAAGGTCATACTTAGCCAGAAATGTCACATGAAGCCCAAATTATATCCTGAATATGAATATACATATTACATTTTGAACTATTAATGATGAAAATATGATTTGTTCAAGGGCTTTCTCAACCTTGTATGCAGTCCTTAGTAAGGGATAATTATGCCTCTCATCTTGTCAAGATACAACAATTGCACTTATTTTTCTACTAAAATGGATTTGTTGTACAGTGGTATTGTTATAATTTTCAAAGCAATGCAGAAGCACAGGACAAATTTAAAGCATTTTTTTTAAATAATTAGGCAATATTATTTGCTAAACATTGTATATAATAGCTGATTTTGTATTTTAAATATGTATTTAAAATAATGCTTACATGATTGGAAATACACACAGTTGGAACAATCAACTTTTTAATAGATTAAACTATACTAAAGTAGAAAAAATTAAAAATAGAGAATTGTAGAGAACGTATGCATCTTTTCCTATAGCAATTATGTTATCAACGTTGCTGTTAGCAGTGTACCTGGTTATTGATAGCCAATTTAACAATTTTATACCATAGATGAACAGTCCTACAATAAGTGAAGTTCAGAACTCTCTAAGACACCATGGGCAACCCCATCTTGGATGGATTGGCAATATATATATATATATATATATATATATATATATATATATATATATATACACACACATATATATATATATATATATATATATATATACATATATATATATATATATATTTATATATATATATATATATATATATATATATATATATATATATATATATATATATATAGAGAGAGAGAGAGACTGGTAAATGCTTTTAATCTGTAGTTTTTTTCCTGATGTGGAACAGTGTTGAATGCCTCATCAAGGTCTAGATAAACAATAAGCATTAGCAGCCATTCTTCTTGTGCGGATGTTAACTCTTCAGAGAATGCCACAAGATTCAGAAGACAAGATTCCATTAAGAAGCTCATACTTTTCCATACCTAACAGATATAGATCTTCTGTGTCATTTTAAGACAAGCCCCTTTATGATGTTGTCTCTGATTTTACATGGACATAAATTATTTGATATGATCCACAATTTGTGAATTTAGTACCATTGCTGCCTACTGCAACGGATCAGACACTTGTCCAGATGTTAACATTTTATTCATCATCAATGACAGAGATCTTTATTATTTTTAGAAAGCCATAATGCATGCTGTCTGGTCTTGGAACTTGATTTTGTAGTCTTACTTACTGTGGCAGTTATCATGTCTGTAATTATTTAAGGAATACCTCTCCTTATCTATAGTACACTTTTAAACATTTTTTCCTTATTGTGAAGTCTGCAAAAGCTTTTTCTACATTTTCTGTAAGGATGTTTACTGTATCCTGTGGTTGTATGATGACATCATTGTTTCTTGATGACATGTTACTGTTACCATTTTTCCCTTTCAGATAGCTAATGTAGTTAAGTAGTATCTTATTAATGTTTTCAAACTTTGAGATAAAGTTGAGTTCATAAATAGATCTGAAAAATATGTTATGAAAAAGGCAATATTTTCTATACATTAAGCAAATATTTGTGCCTTAGCAGTATATGTTCATGAATGCAGTGGTTAGTAATTTTATTTTTTATTTATTTATTTTTATTTTATTTTACATTTGTTAACCGGGATGGTCCGACTGGGCACAGGTCTATTTTTAGTGGAGGCCTGGGGAAAAAAGCTCCACAGTAAGTAAAATTTTACACAATATGTTAAAATACAGTATACAGAGAATTTTTAAACAATATGTTAAAATATAGTATACAGCAGAAGTCATAACAAGACCTATATATACAGGAAAAAATAGTTGCACATGGTTAATAGCAGAATAAGTATACAAATTCAATCAGCATTAGAAGACCTAGACTGTAATATATATTACTGTATTATATTAGGAAGTGAGGTATATAAGTAGAATAATTTGAGGACTTATGTAATACATGGGCATAGCCACTTATTCTTTAAGTGTGTTCTAAGTGAGTTTTTAAAGTGAGAAGAGGTAGAGGCAAAATCAGAGCATGAAGATTATTCCAGGTTCTAGCTATGGAGTGGGAGAACAGTGCTTTTCCTGCATTATTTATATGTTACAGTATTATGTTATGTAATGTTACAGAAATCACAGAAAGCATTCTGATCCGACTAATTTGGATCACTGAGATTTGCCATTCTGGTCTGTTTTCCTAAGGACATCATTCAGTTCACCGTAGTTTTACTGGTAGTTTTAGGAAGGATTTATTTATGATTGGGTTTAATGTTACTCTTTGGTTAAAGACAATAGTATTATAGCATGTGATGTTTACTAAAGTTATAACCATTGGCAGCAAACAGAACGATCATTGGTTATTCAATATAATATGTAAGATATCACAGTCCCTATCTGGATTTTGCACTGCTTTTTCCAAATTGTTTGATTTATAAAAGAAATCCGCTGTAAAGTGGCACATCAGCAAAACAATGTGTCTTTGTTGAGTTTTTATATACAGGCGTTTATTCAGAAATCCTCATGTTGCAAAGGGCACATAGATGGCATCTAGTAGAGTCTTACAATATTGAGTAGAGGTAGTTTCACCAGTCCTATATATGGCAGAGAAGACATATTTGCCCAAATCACCACTTTAGTGGTTTACTAATAAGCAGTTGAAAACTAATGGACTCAGGACCAAGTGATTGTTCATGAGTGGTTGTAAAGTCCATTATGTATAACTTGTCATTGTGGTATGGTAGAAACATTAACAGAATGGTGATATATTATTATAATTTTAGAAGATTTATGAGGTTTGGAACAGGCCATTTTGTCCTGGGACATCTTCAAGTGGGGCTAGATACATAGGTTATCAGGAATTAAGAGAATAAGGGAAGGATAGGGTTAATTGGGATAGAGGGATGTTTTAGGAGGAAATGAGGTAAGGGTAGGGAGGGACTTAGAGGGTTTTGTCGAGTGTAACTGAAGTAGGAGTCACATTTTTTGATGTGAACTTGTTACATGTAAGTTTACGTCCAGGATGAACTTTGAGTACAGCAGTGGGCAGGTAGGCCTTGGGTTAATGGGAATAGGGAGAGAAGGTGGGTAGTTATTTATTTATATATTTTTTGGGATGGCTTATGGTGGGCTGGGGCTGTGAGTCTGTTAGGTTGTGAAGAATATGCAGGTAAGCACAATATCATTGGTTTTCTCCTGGTTTATTTAGGCAGTTTAATTCCTACACTATCAGTGTCATTTAGAGGGCTTTGCTCACTCTGGGATTGTAGGGGGTAGTGATTTAGGTTATATGCCTCATGAGGTGGAGCATGGCTGTAGTTATAGAGATTCTGAGGTGTTTTCCTCAGTGAAGCAGCGAGCGGTTTTGCGGGCTTTGATCCAGTGGTGTTGTGCCTCACATGAATGGTGGGGGATGGTCGGAGGAATGTGGCATCATATCTTTGAGCTGACGGAACCAATTAGCTTAGTTGACAACCCAGGGGCAGTCATATGGCATACATATCACTACAGAAATAAAATACCGCATTTAATGTAAAATATTTATGAAGTCAGTCATCAATGATCGTGGATGTGTTTTACAGTACATAGTTGTTTTGCAATGTCAACACATTGATAATATATTACCAGTAACACTCCATTGTCTTGTGGTTATCATAAGCTTTGTGCTACAAGAGTATTCGGCTGCTGGTACTCCCTGAGTGTACATCTCAATGGTGGACAGATTTTATTGGTAGATAGATGTAATACACAGCATGCATCATTAATGAGGTCAGCCTGGGGTGTTGCACAATTCCAGTACTTGCAGAATGTCCCATTTATGGGTAGGATGACAATAAGGCATTCCTGTTAGTTGCTTATGCTTGGTCAATTTCTCATAAAGTTTGTGGTTTTCTGGGACAGAATTTGATAAAGGACAGACATGGGTGTTTCCCATTGGGGGTTCCTTCCTGTTACTCTAGCACCTCTCTAAGCATGTAAAAGCAATATTTAAAGTGGTACCAATGTTTTGTTTTGTCTTCTCATTTTTTTAAGGCCTTATCCGGTTGCTTGCACTAGAAGGGGTCATGAAGTATGGCGAATGGTGCGCAATAAAGACAGTTCGGTGCTTCATGACCCCTTCGAGTGCCCTGGGCCTTCTCATTGGGGAGGTGAGAGAAAATATTACATAGAATAAATACATTAAAATATAATGGTTGTGGATGGATGTTTGTGTCTGACTGGATGAGGGCTTGCGGGAAGGTTGCCCTGGCATAGAAGGACATTTGTGGTCCCGTGGCCTGTAATGGAAGGACTGTGTCCACCAGCCTCTCAGATGGCAGCCTGTGGTTTTCCATGGCTTTTGGTCTGCTGGTATGCACTGCGCAGTTGCATATTGTCCAACTGTTGTTGGGGTCGGCAGGGTTAACGTGAACGGGGTTGGGGTTTGTGGAGTGCTCAAGTTGTCTGTTGGCTGCTGATGACCAAGATAGCCAAATGCAAAGTGTGGCAATTGCAGTGTGGGACTTATCATCAGTTTGCACCTCTCATGTCATGTTGCTTTTCTCTGGGCACTTTCTGGCTATTATGGTGTCACAAGTGTGGGTTAACAGAACAGCAGAATTGATGTTTTAATGGATAGTTTTCTTCAATGGTGGTCATTTAAATTGGGGAAAAGTGCATAAGGGTTAGACTGTTAAGAGAAAAACAGTGCTTGGTTGCAGAGTTTGAATTGTTGGGAATGCCCTTTGTGCCTCACACTGCAGCGGTGACTCCATACAAATTGTAGGAGAAGTCATTACTGAGCACATTGTGGGTGCAGCAAAGAGCACTTTTGTCTAACATCAAAGACTGAAACAATACTAAATCATAAACTTAGTGATACTTTGACTTAGGACTGGGGTCCATTCTACATTACTGGGGGAGTAGTTGATCGGATACATGGAGGTGCATACTGGAGCAAGCATTTACAGAAGTTACAGCTATGGTAAAGTGTCTGAGTTAGGGTATAAAGTAAAACAGTCCTTTTTCCTGCACAGAAGGATGGCACAAAGTTTAGCAGTTGAGTCTTACCTACAAGTGGGAGGGTGGACTTGGCATATGAGGGGGTGGTTTTTCAGCATAACTCCTAACTGTACAGATTTTCATAGAATGTCCAGATTTAAAACCATATATCAGCATGCATAGGTTGAAAACAGATCTAGTACCACCAGTAACATGGGGTGCTCCAACATTATAATAATAGCTACTTATGGAAAAATGTGAAGTAGTTATGTAGATTTAACTTCAGGCCTGGTAGGGTCTGCATTCATTCAACAAGGTTATTTATATGGCACTGATCAATAAATTAGTACAACTAGGTAATGATGTACTCTCGATAAGAGGGACAGCTGCATGGCTGACAAGTAGGACATGGCAAGTATCATTCAGCAACTAGAAAGGTTAATCCTTTGTTTCAGTCAGGGTGACCCACTGGGCCCTACCATAGGTGGGGCCCAAAACATGGCAGAGTATGTATGTTACCGCTTTACTTCGTCTACTTCCTGGCTAAATTATAACTTGATAGTTAAGAGATGTCTTTTGTAAGCATCCAGAATATCTGGTTAGTTCTGATACCCTTGACAAGTGTAAGCATGGGCTTGTGAGATGAACCATTTACATGTTACCCTTGTGTGCATCAGACACATAGGTCAGTCAGGAAGGTATTTTTGGTTTTCTGTGGGGCCAGTTTACAAACTCTGCAGGGTGGTACAGGGTGAGTCCCAAGACCTGACAGCTATCTTAATCCAGACAGTAAGGGGTGGGTATAGGACAAGATTGCTCATACACAGAGGGTGACAGACTTCATTCCCATCATTGGTTAGGGGCCATTTGGGGGCCTTAGAGTCCACAGAACACAGTACTTTCCAGACCAATGCCTTTTATATATGCGCAGGATGCAGTCTAGGTGCATGGAGGGGTATGTTAGGGAAGTATTTTAGGTAACTGATTCAGCTGAACAGGTGCTGCTATGACCATAAAGGATAATGTTTGCATGCAGTGCACCAGCATGGTATGGGCATGTTTTGGTGGTATTTCACTGGTTGTTTCAGGAATTTTGCCTGGTCATTATGGTGTGCTGACTGGGTTACAGATGTTTAGAGCACAAGGTATGAGGTGAAGCTGCCAAGGTTGCAATCTCTTGATGAACAGGGTAGGACCATGACAGCACTTAGGTTGTCATTAAGATGTTTTGGTTATGTGTGTGCTGAGAATTTATAGTTTCTTTCTTTTGCAGGTGGGGAAGTGCAGAACAGGCATCAGTCTGTAACTGGAAGCAATTAGGCATAAGGAGATGGAGGCTGTTGCAGTCAATGTCCCAGTGAGACCACAGATGGAAGAGTGCAGAGTGAGCAACAGTCAATGGCCTGAAGGAAGTAGCTTTGAAAGGTAAGGGATTCTGTTGGGTAAGATGTTTTGGGTGCTGGAGTGTGCACAATGAGGTCACAGGTAGTCCTGTTTTATTTGGTGCTCATTAAGTCATGTCAGAATTGGTACCTTGGGGTAGTGTGGAGCCTAGTGAGGAGGTATGTTGGGGCATAGTAGAGCAGGGCTGGGGATTGTTTAGGTGGAGTATAGGGTTCCCACAGGTAGGGTGGAATTACAACAATCATAGGATCATAGGAAGTGTCGCATTTGGTTTACTGGGTTATCTGAGGATCCTTTGGGGTGAATTTGTGGTTTGTTTCAAATCTGTGACAAATGTGCCCCTCGTGTGCAGCATTTGACTTTCACTTTGGGCTGATAACAAAAGGTGTTAGAGCATATGTATGACTTTAAAGTAGGTCGGACTGATGAAGCATCGTGGGTTGGAGGAACTGGGTCCTTCGTGGGCTGCACAGTACTAGAAGGTTTAAGTAAGGCATTTAATTAATTCATTATTTATTTCCTGGGACTAATAGGAGGTGGTTTGCTATAGGTATGGCTTTCAGAGTAGGAGGGCTTGATGAGTATTGCAGGTATGTGAGTATGTGGCAGGAGGAGTGGGTCAATGCATACTTGTGGGGGATTGGTTGTTAGGGTCTTTTCGGGTGAGGGTTAACAAATGGATACATTGTTTACTATTGTGGTGCCTTGGGATGAGGTCTCAGATAGTTTTTTCAGGGGGATTACCACTTGTTTATAAATGAGGCAGGAGGTGTTGGGTTAGGGAGCATAATCGAGGGTTGGCTTACAGTTTGTGGGATGTCAGGAAGGACGATTGGGGGAATGTGGAAGAGAAGTTCTTGTTGTAGGGGGTTGGTTTGGCAAATGGAGTTTCTTGAGATGACAGTATGTGGTAGCAGGAGTAGTGATGGCTTTAATTTTCTTTGTTTAATTGTTATTTGTTGAGAATTCTTTAGTTGTAGAAGAGTGATAATGTTATTTATTGAATAAGACTTGTTATGCAAGGTTTTATTTCATATGGGTATGTGTTGTTACGTTACTATGTAAGTTGGGAAGTTATTCTATGGGAATCTTGTCAGGACAGCTTAATTTTTAGGGGTGTTGCTGCACATGGAAGTGTCTCCATTTTAGGCAGTTGATGAATGAGGTGATACTGGTGGTGTTTAATGGTCATTAAGAAACTGGATTATGAGTGTGTGGAATACTTACAGTCTTTTCTTTTACAGATCACTGAGTGCAAAAGGGGACATGCAGAGTTGGTATTGTTTGGTGGATTGAAGAAATGTGGACTCGACAGGCTAGAGTAGAAGGTGATGAAGGCTCGGCTGTCTGAGCGGTATGAAAGGTCATGGGTTGTCAGCAGTGCAGCTGAATATGGAGTTGTTTGGTTTGTGTGTTTTTCTTACCTGCTGTCACACGGTAATGTTGTTTGGTTTGATCTTGTGCAGGGAGAACCAGGGTTGAATTTTGCACTGTTTTAAGGGTAGCAGGACTCTTCTTTGGAAGGAGTCAGACAGTGTGGCAGACATCAGGGGTAGGGGATTAGCAGGTTGCATTGAGTAAATTAGGCTTGTAATCTAGATGTGGGTGTTGTTTGGATGATTCAGCTTTGAGTTACTGCAGTTGCAGGAGAGACTGGGTTGGGTTTATTCACTACATCCTGGATTGTAATAGTGTGTTGTGGACCTTCTGTGATCTGGTAGCATCAGGCATTCTTTAGTTTGTTGATATATTGTGTTGAGTTAGTTTTGCCTGGTTTAGTTTACTGTGGGCAATGCAGGCCATGATGGTGGTGTTTTGAGGTCATATTGCTACCGGCCATGATGGTGGTTTAAGTGTCTTAGTGTTTATAATGGGTAGTTGTTGTGATGTTAGCTTTTTTATTAAATGGAATTTAGAAAAAATTTAAGAGGGGTTTTACATTCATTGGATAGCAAGAAAAAAAAATTGTTTCCTTGTGCGGCACCATCGGGTTGCAATGTGGCATGGTGGTATTAAGTTGCCTAAGCATGGCTTCAATGGCTGTGGGCTTAGTAGTGGGTTCAGTGGCTGGTAAGGCTTTTTGTATCACTGTGAGGCTTCCTGTAGTCGAGTGGTATGGTTTAATTACATCATGGCAGTAGTTATGATAGGTGATGAGGTTATGATTTGCTACCTTAGCATAGGTGAGGGGTCAATGGTTTGTTTTCAGTTTTAGGCACTCAGCTGTTTTGGTGAGTTAAGTATAGGGTTAGGAGGTAATAATTTGGATCTAGCTGGGTTAGGGAGGATGGATACACTGAATCATGTTTGACCTAGTGCTTTACTAGTGGTTAGGTTGCTGGAAGTTTGGTCGGAGAAAGGGGGAACAGCCTAGTCAAGCTGGTGGGCGGAGAAGAGGGGCAGCCTTGCCCTCTTCTGTTCCCCCTCTGGTGTTGAATGTCCATTTCAATAAGTTGGGAAGGAAAGTGAGCAGTTGCTCTGTTGAATAAGTTAATAAGCAAGCTGAGCTGCTTATTTGGATGTTGGAGTAATTTAATAAATTGAAGGTGAGCAGGGTAACGCTGCCTTGTTAATGCAAAGATAAGCAAGCAAGTGGGGGGACGCTACTTATCAAGGGTGAGTTGGTTACTTTGCCCTTGTGATTATTTTATGTTTTTCTTTCATGGATGTTATTATCACCTGTGTCATGTTTTTGGTTGAAATGTATAATTATTGGTTAACAATCATGTTTATGGAAGTTTAATAAAGGTCATCAAATGTCATTTAGTGTTGTGTGTTTATTGAAGTGGACAGGACAAATGAGGTTTGAAACAGACTATTTTGTCCTGGGACATCTTCAAGTGGGGCTAGATACATAGGTTATCAGGAATTAAGAGAATAAGGGGAGGATAGGGTTAATTGAGATGGAGGGATGATTTAGGAGGAAATGAGGTAAGGGTAGGGAGGGACTTAGAGGGTTTTGTCAAGTGTAACTGAGGTAGGAGTCACATTTTTGGCATGAACTTGCTACCCTCCCTCCCTCTTTTTATTAGTGGGTTTGTAGATATTTCAGTTTGGGTAGGTGAAGGGCGGAGAAGTGGGTCAGGCTTGCCCTCTTCTGTTCCCCACCTGGTGTTGGATATTCATTTTAATAAGTTGAGAAGGAAAGTGAGTGGTTGCTCTGTTGGATAAGTTAATAAGCAAGCTGAGCTGCTTATTTGGATGGTGGAGTAATTTAATAAATTGAAGGTGAGCAGGGTAACGCAGCCTTTTTAGTGCAAAGATAAGTGAGCAAGTGGGGGACGCTGCTTATCAAGGGTGAGTTGGTTATTCTGCCCTTATGATTATTTTATGTTTTTCTTTCTTGGATGTTATTATCACCTGTGTTTTGGTTTAAATTTATAATTATTGGTTAACAATCATGTTTATGGAAGTTTAATAAAGGTTGTCAAATGTCATTCAGTGTTATGTGCTTATTGAAGTGGAACAGGACAAATAACATTGTGAATATGGCTGTAAGCATGTCCTTGTGATACTGATTAATAAAAAAAACTGATGTTAAACCTAGAAAATCAAAATGCTTCCAGATCACAATGCAGTGTTAATCGCACAAATAAGCTGTAATCAGGTCAGGCTGCAAAAGATGTAGGAAACAAATAATGATTCAGGAAAGTGGTGTCAGGGAAATTATACCCATGTTGTTGCTACTTTTGAAAGCATACATAAAGATCAGTCAGGGCAATTTGTAAGCATATTCTTGAAGCAAATTTTTGGCCTTGGGAAACTCACTCTATTACAGTAAAAAAATACAAAGTGAATAAAAGAGGAGCAAGTAAGAGGTCCAAAGTAAAGAATTTTCATTGAATTTTGAATAAGTAAATCTCTTCAGAATATTATCTGTGAGTTTCAAAGTAATAATGATCTCCTGCATTCATGAGTATACATGAATAAGATATAAATCCATCTACCACAAACTATGAATAACAAGATATAAATATGTAGGTAAATTCAATTGTCACAAAAAATACTTTCGTGTAATCAAAAAAAATTGATAAGATATACAACTGAAAAAAACTTGTCCATAAATACAGCAAAGAAAATATGCCAGCATAGTTTTAGGAACATAAATTATACGGAGATAGTGCCATCTTCAGATGATGCACTCCTGATGCCAGCAACATTTACAAATAGTAGCATCTGCATTACCTTACAGATGATAGGCTGTACATTGAGAACATGGGCCTGAATCCTTGTTAACATGGAAAAAGAAAATATCATCTGAAGCTAAACTGGTTTATAATTCCATGGAAGTTATAATTGTCATCTGCTTATAGTAGGAGTTCATCTCCTAGTCAACCTAATGAATCAAGAAGTGTTTTAGATGTTAGGGAGAACATAATTAACAGCAAGAATTTGCATAGTTGTTCTTTAGATTGTGGCAGTCACAGAAATTATTCTCTGTATGTATTTTCAAATTCAATGACCACCACTCAGTTTGGTGGGTTATCACCTGAAAATGCATCTATTAAACTAAATGCTTCCCTTTTACCTTTGAGGCAAGTATAAAGCGGTCTGGCAGATTCCTGGTACAAAGCAATGATAAACATAACCAAAGGAGATATCAATGCTGTTAATGGCACTGAAATGTAAAATAACTCTAATTTCAGATAAACTAGACATATAACACTGTCTAACAAAAGAAGGTGAAATCAAAAATATCTAAAGTAATATTGTAGATCTAAATGAAGTGGTTTAACACATTTCTGGCCTACAATAGTCCTGTCCATTGAGAAAGACTAGGAAAAGTTACTACACAAATTTAGTTCAGTAACACATCAATTAGGTGAATTCTTGGTAAAGCTGCATAACCCCTCAAAGTACTTTCTTTTGATGCCATTTATGGGTATGTTAATATCTGATCCTGGAAAGTATAGTCTTTAGCTTAAATGTGTTTTAGAAACAATAAACATGGGTTAGAGCAGTGGGGTTTTATTTTCTAAGCACTGGGCCACTAGCAGCTACATGAGATCCTCTTAAAAGACATTCAGTTTAGTCTTCAAGACAAAGCTTGGTGCATCAGTGTGATCTCTTTCAATGTTTCTAACCCCCAAAAATAAATTTAATCAGTACCACACAAATGGGGTTCCTATTATTTTAGTGAATGCAATGAATTGCGAACGCTATTTAGTTGAACATCTTTACACGAAATGGCAAAATACTGAAAGCATGACTTTGTCATTTCCTCCACTGTGGTGCAATCTCAGAGTTGGTATATTTAAATAGGGGGGTGTGGGGGCCACAGCCCCCCACATCGGTGGGTGTCAGTGGCAAAGCTCCCCCCCCACACTTTATTTTGTGTTTTGATTTTTTTTTTTTTTTTACGGATCAGTGATTTTTTTTTCCTTGGGGGTTGTTGGTCAGTTATATAGTGTTTGCAATTTAGTGCGTTCGCTTATATAATATAGACCCCGCATATGAGTTCTCCTCTTATGCAAATTTAAGTAGAGGATTCAGTGTGAATAGTTAGATTTTGGACATTCATGCACCTCCCAGATAAGCAGGGGCTATGCTTTTGAACAAAAACACTAAAAATTAAGTGATTATATCACTTGTCCTGAATCAAAACAGTTAGTCTACTAAGTAATGTAATATGGATAAATCAGAAGGCATAAAGCAGAATGTAAGAGTTTATGAACAGATTTAGCTTTTGCGCATGCAAATTAAAATGAAATGTTAAGTTTCCTTCATGGATCAGGTAGCATAACATTATGTAGTAAGCTCCCTGAAGACTGCTGATATCCATAGCAGCCTTGCATAGAACTGATTACTAGTAAATATAGATATAACTCATTCTTTAATTAGCAGTCTATGACAAAGATTGAATATTGTTATTTTTAAGTATGTAAAACTCTGTTCCCCGGATTTACTATTCCTCCATGCAGAACTAGCTTAGTCCTGCATGGAAGCAGCCAGTTAGGAGCAGGACGGCAGCGCGCCATGCATAGTAATAAGGCATGCTGCCTGAGCTCTTAGGCTTACACGGAGTGTGTAAGAGTGCAATGACGAACAGTAGAAAGGGGTATGAAATGAGTGAGAATGCTCATAGGTGACCGCATATCCTCACTAACAGTCCCCCTTGTGTACAACAGGAACAGTATATATAAATAAAATGAAGAAACCCTTTATTTATTTATTTTTTAATCCGATTAAAGCTAACCGTAGGTGCGTGGGTGTGCCCATAGCTTAGCTACGGTTAATGCAGCTTAAATGGCTTAAGAGGATAACAAGGAAGATATATGCAAAAGATACAGCATAGCAATAGTGTAGTGGGCAGAGCATTCGCCGTTTAAGCAAGCATTCCTGGTTTGAGTCCCACTGCAGTACATTTCATTTCTCATGACAAAGCACGTTATGAATAATATTTATGTTGCATAACCCACTAAATAACATATTTTCATGAACTGGAGTACTGCAGTAAATGCACATGTCAGATGTCAGTGTCATAATGAATAAGGCACTAGTAAGCAGGTTTAAGCACAAATAAGCAGTAGTAAGCATATTTAAGCACTAGTAAGTGGGATTAAGCTCGTTTGCATGGAGGTAAGCAATGCCTACACTGGTTAAGCAATTGTAAAGCTAACTCTCTGTAAGCAGATGTAACAGCAGGTTAGCAGTGCTTACCATCATGCAAACCCACTTACAACTGCTCAAAAGTGCCTTAATCACTCTGTATCCAACTGCCCTTGTTCTGCCCATCAACAAGATAAACAACCATGCAGATCTCGAACCCAGGACGCTACAGACTAAAGTCAAAGTAGTTAACTACCAAGCCATCACAGAACTACAGAAGAATGAGGTATTAGCAAACAAGTCCTCACCATAGTAAAACAAAAGTGAACCTGTGAAAGGAATCAGTATACAGTCATATGTTCCATAACCCACTACATAACATAAATATGTGAACTGGAGTACAGCAGTAAGCCCAGAAGTGAGGTGTAATTATAATAGAGTGTTGAAGTCCCCAATAAAACACAAGGACCCCATAGAGTGTACGTACACATTAATCATGGATACCAGGCATACATATAAGATGTAATGAGTAATAAATCAATGCCAAAAAGAAAATATAATGCAAAATCTAATGTAAGCAATGCTAAGCATTGTACAGGGCAGCTTAGGAGGTGTAAGCAATGTGTAGGCCATCTAACTCATTGTGCCCAGTGGTATACCCCTTTAAACAATGCATACCGTAGGTAAGCAGGTTTGCCCATAGCTTAGCCTTTTCAAAACCAGCCAATCATGGAAAAGTGTGGAAAATCAGCCATACTTAAACCCAAGAGGTGGGAATACATCTCATAACTGGTTGTAGCTTCCCCTTGCAGGCACTATGGCAGTAAGGGCAGAAGGTGTGCGCTTTTGGGTGCAACACTGGTGCATCCAGGAGTCCAAGCTCATGGCAGGAGTCCTTGTCAAAGACCATGAGCAAAGATTGCTGCAGGGCCAGTGCCAGGGTCCCAATATAAGGCAGAGGCCTGGGACCATCTCACCTGTGACCTCACCAGTGCCACTGACATACCCCAAACTGGTGAGCAGGTCAGGCAGCACTATACTGACCTGAAGCGGCGTAATGGGGACCTCTTGGAGGAGTGGCTCCAAGAGGCTAGAGCGGCAGGGGATGTTCCATTCATGTGTAACTATCACCCCAGTATGTGTGTAATAAGTGCCAGCTCAGGTATGCCATGGATATGTATGGCTAAATATTCCTCTTATGTCCCTCACAGCTGCAATGGAGCGGGCCGCGAACCAGGAGGCCCACATCAGTCGCCTGGCGAGGTTGCGACGCGAGGCAGGTCAGTAATACTCATGCATTTACTGTCATAGTAAATGAAACTAAAAGTAGTAGTAAATTAATTGCCTGTATAAAACCTGTATTGTTCAAGGCAAGTACTGCATACACTAGAGAATATGGCAGGAAGAGTCTTATATTGTTTGTATGTTAATAAAATTGTAATAGACTTATAAAACAGGTCTAACTGCTGGACTGCATGTATATATTCTGGTATCATATGGTAATGTAGATTTGCAATCACATAATAGTACTGTTGTAGTAAGGACTATGTTACCCATGCTGTGCATCATAAATTGAATGTGTTGGAATGCCTGTATATGACATGTGTAATCCCCAGAGGCCATTTAGTACAACTGAGAGACACATAGTAAACAGGGAAAATGCAGACAACAAAAACTGAATAGCATATGCAACTGAGATGTAAACTGTTACTTTTTTTAGCACACACAACCATGGTTCGAATCCTGCAAGTGGTAGTAGTCTACATACAGAATCATACCCCACAACTGTACAGATATGTCCAGAATGTCCAGTAAAGTGGCCCATATCTGTTGCCTATCAACCTGTCCCCCTGGGAAATCAGTGGGATGATCCCAGATGTATAAGTAGCAAACAAGAAATACAACTGATTAACACACATCTATGAGAACAAAGCAGGCACACTAGCAACTCCCCAATACCTTATGCAAGTAAGAAGCCACATATGTCCCATTTACACCCCAACTTATCAAGCTGTGTTCAGAGTGTGTACAGTAACAGAGTGAGATGTATGTGCATAATAATAATGTGGAATCTGGTACTGTGTGTGGGAACATTCAGATAGTGCTAATAAACATTCCTCCCACAGGTCTGTCAGATACCAACACTGTGCCCAGAAATACAAGAATGATATGCAGTTACTCTGAATAATGAGGTATTACACATCACTGTCGCTCACACTGTCCTACAACATATAACTGTCTAGGGAATCTGTATAAGAGTGTTGTAATACAAGGTCAGAATTCAAAACCACAGGGGATTAATAAGACAGAAAGCAGATAGGAGATATACAGAAATATTTATATAGCAGACACAACTGTGATGGACAGTGTTTAAGTTGTGGCAGGCACGGCCATGGTCTGAATCCTGGGAGTGGAATTGGGCTGCATACAGAATCATACCCCACAACTGTACAGATGAGGCCATAATGTCCAGTATATGTGCCCACATCTGCTTCCTGTCCCCCTGATAAGTATTTGGGATGATCCCAGATGTTTAGCCAGCAAACAGGGAATACAAGTGATTGTCAAACATCTATGAGAACACACCTGTCACTGTAGCAAACCCCAAAACTGTTAGGAGAGTAATATTTCATGTATCTATCTACACTCCCATGTTGTCAAGCTGTGACCAGAGTGTGTACATTAGCAGAGTGAGATGTATGTACATAATACTAATGTGTAATCTGGAACTTTTTGTAGTAATAGTCAGGTAGTGCTAACAAACATTGCTCCCATAGGTACGTTGGATACAAACACTGTGCTGTGGAATACAGACCATTATAACCTGCACTGGTACTGTTCACTCTTGTGTTGTAGGGAATTGTGAGTGTTGCAGTTTCTCTGAATAATAAAGTATCACTGGTCACTGTTACCAACAGTGTGCTACATAGTATAACTGTGTAGGAAAGGATGTATATGTGTGTGTCAGGTCACTAAAGGTGGAAGAGGGCAATATTCTAGATATGTCTCGGCACACCATGTGGTCAACACATGGCCAGAGTCTGTGCAGAAAGAGCTGGATAATTATGTGCAAAACATCAACCCGGAATCCAGGAATATGTGTAGCAACAGTTAGTTAGTGTTAAAAAACAGTCCATCCACAGGTATACCAGGAAAGAGGTGTATACTGCAGGTAAAACCGGTTCATGTGTAATGATGACAACAGCCATATCACTGTCCAAATTAAGGCTACAGGGTAGTGTTGGAAGACTTGTAAGGTACAGATAACAGCACTGACTAGGAAAGTAATGTGGACTACAGGAATATACTAGTTGTTAAGTGACACCCCCCCCACCATATCTCTAACAATAATCAACATACCCACCCCAATTGGTATGTAATGACTCTGATAATGTCCAATTGTTTGATAAATATTTTAATGGTTCCCACGCATGTGCTATATTGAATTATTCCAACATTGGTGGCATGGTGCAATCAATGTACCTGCATGCTGTTCTTATTACCACTGTGGTCGGTCCCATATATGCATGTGTTCTGTTTGCCATGCAACTGTTCCTTATCTGGTGTCTGGGTTAATAGGAATATCTATGCATGCTGTTATACCTAACCATGGAATGTGTTGACTATTACTAACCCACATATGATGATGAAATCTAAACACTATAGCATGCTTGGGAAGGCCGTTCCCATTGGACCCACCTGTCGCACCTCAGCTGGCCGTGGCACCGGGCAGCAGCATGTCTGGGGCCCAACCCGGAACCTTCCTGTCCATTGGTTCTGCACCACCTTCAGGTGGAACTGCCTCAGGGGATGGGGATTTCACCCCCTGAGAGAGGACATGGACAGGCACCTGTTACCCATCTGCTGGTCAGGGCTGTGGTGCGTAGAGAAATCGACCAGCAGTTTGGTGATCTTCTACGCCAGCTTGAGGGAAGCATGTTGCAATTAGAGAGTCAGCCTGTCACTGCGACTTAGCCTTCAGTACAGCCACATTCAGGGTTGTGAAGGTGCAGTGGTGACTGGCCATGGGTGGGGACCTCAGTCCCACTGTTACTACTAGGGGGCTTGTGGGCTTCCGATATCTCAACACCCCTCCCCATCAAGGTGTTTACCCCCCACATGTGTCATATACTGCCCCTGTATGCATCTTGTTTGTCTTGTCTGTTAACCTACCCAACCTACCTCCCCAAATATACCTAATACCCTTCCCCAACATCTCACTCTCACCTGAAAAAAAAGGGCAATCTGCTTCCACAAAAAAATCTTGCCCCATACATAGCTGTCCATTTCACATGTATCCACTGGACACATGTAATCTGGTCTAATTGGCATCACATCGGATTATTGTTGCCCTCACCTACTCCCAGAGGTTTGAATGTCCAAGTCTACCTCCAAATTCAGTGTTTATGCACAGCTATTTCTGTAGAAGAAATGAGCAGCTATGGACCTTCCCTACACCCTTCCTGCACATCCCTGGCTATTTTCCCTACTGTCTTTCCCTCTTTGTGCTCCTTTTTTCACCATTTCCTATCAACCCCTTTTTCTTTTCTTTTAAAGAAATGAGTGCAGGGGTAAGTGGGAGTAAACATTTTAAGCAGCAGTAAGCAGGTTTAAGCCTGTTTGTGCAGGGATAAGCAATGTCTATGCAGGTTAGGCAATTCAGAAGCTAACAGAGTATAAGAAGCTGCAACCAGAAGTTAGCAGTGCTTATCTCCACGCAAACCTGCTTACAACTGCTTTATAGTGCCTTAATCACTCTGTATCCAATGGCCTGTGTTCTGCCCAGCAACAAAATAAACAGCCTCTGCAAGGCTTAAACTCATGACCCTGCACACTGTAGCCAAAGTGACTTACCACTAAGCCATGTCAGATATACCTAACCCTGATGTTTTCAAAAACATATCATCCAGCCCAGTCATTCAACAGTACAAAGAATGTATTCCAACATTTAGATGTATGCGTGTGTAAATATATTAATATCTATACAGAGACAACATATCTATATATATATATATATATATATATATATATATATATATATATGAAATTATATGCATGCAAATGCCTACATCTATAGATATGTATGTCTACATCTATTTGTCTAAATATATACAGCAGGTTATATATACATGTCAGCAGATATATGTGTGTGTGTGTGTGTGTGTGTGTGTGTGTGTGTGTGTGTGTGTGTGTGTGTGTGTGTGTGTGTGTGTGTGTGTGTGTGTCTGTGTCTATATATATGTATGTATATATATATGTATGTATATATATATATATATATATATATATATATATATATATATATATATATATATATATATATGCATGTATATATATATATATATATATATATATATATATATATATATATATATAAGTATATACAGACATACATCCGTAGACAACAATGGGGAAATAAAAACGTATATGTCCACATGCAACGTTAATGGGTTTGAGAGGGCCCAAATAATACATGTCTTGTACAAATTGGTATACCCCCCCCAACAACCAAACACGTCCACCTTGCAAAACACTACCAAGTGTTGCAGATCCCATAACCAGGACCAGACACGGCATGGGCATCCCTAGGATACATATACACAGACACATATATGCAAATACAGATATACATATATATGTATACATATATATAGATATAGATGTAACTACACATACACCTGCAGAGATATGTACATTAAGTTACATATGTAGTACGTGCACACAATATGGAACAGCCACTATTCCTACAGTTACCACCTTACTAACTGCAGACTGTATGAGCCACCCATACAAATGACATTCATTGCCTGCAACATATACCCACAGAGATATCAAAGGCTATAACACCACACACAGTTGCACATAAATGGGAAAGCTTTATTTGTGTACTATTACAGTTGTATATGCCATGTCATATAGCTGTTTAGACATGGACATCCATGTAAACTGAGTAATGCAACTGTGAAACAGGAATAGTAATACAGTAGTCCACAAATGTTAACAAATGTTGCTGTTGAGGCCAAGGCCATCAAGTAGTATAATAGTAAAGACAGACTGGGCCACAGGATACCAAACAATCAATGATAAGTAATGCAGGTGTATAGTTCAGCAGCCTCTAACTACACTCTGTAGACAATCCCTAGGTGGTAAAGACCTCAGTTGACACAATGGGATGTAACTGTTACATAACAAGGCACAACTGACACCATCACAAGCACACCGACAAACAGAACAGTCTGTATGGCATAGCAGGCTATACAAGCATACCACTGCACAGAGTAACATACACCTGTGTGTAAGTGCATCACCGCAACCAACGTGTACACAGCCACAGCTACATATAGCATGCTAGCATATTATTACAGTATATGAACTATCTGTTCAACACCAACCTCATATGTGCCACCAACACACTGACCTACATATACTGGGCCACTAAACAGTGTGGTCTGCTGCCTGTCTGTGGTATGGGACATGTGCGTGTATGGCCCTACAAACATGTAAGCTGATATGGTAACATACTGTGGAGCAGCATGTAACATCAGATAGAACAGGACCAAGAACAATGACATCTATCACAGTCTGTACACAGGCCAAGGTACATACTAACAATACACACACTGCCGATGATCACCATAAGTACACAGACCTCAGTACTGTACACATAACCACAGAATTTCCAGGTTATGTCATCAAATCTAACCCCTACTATACATTACATGTGTAGCAGTCTGATATTTCACTGGGTCGTTACCATATATGATGTCACTAATTATGGTGTACCATACATATGCAGCCCTTACTGCATGACATATGTACAAAGGTTGTCAGGGTTGTGGCTATAGGTACATACACAGGGCCAATATTGACATGCTGTGATAATCTCATACATTTACTGTTGTAACAGGGTTTGTTGCACCATATGTCCTATGAGGGATTTGAAGTCAGTAACTCTCACGGCTGTCACCATCTACAGACTGCAATCCTCACACTACCTTCTGCAGTTCACAGATAGGTGCTCAATGGGTAACACCTGAAACAAAAGGCACCACACACTGGCCAGTCTGCAGATGGCCATACAGATGGGTGTTCCCTCATTAACATAGCACTGACATGGCAGGTATGTAAACATGTAGGACAGCCATATCCACACACACCCTGTTAAACCAACATTATTCCTAATGCAGTATAGCAGCACTTCCAGTCTGTAGTCAGGTCAGGCACATCCTCCTCCTGTGTGTTAGCCTGTCTCCACAGTGTATGTTGTTAGAGGTACACCCCAATCCATCTGAGATGTTGTTTGCCAAACAACAGATCAAGTTCATGCTCACAGTGAATAAAAGGCCCAACAGCAACATGATTGTGGCCACAGCCACACACAGGAAAATAATTTTCTTGGGTGGCAAAAGCCAGGGTACCTTTTTGGCTGGGCATGTATAGGCCCAAGGGCCAATAGCCTAGTACCTACCTATGAACTTATGATGTTCCTAGATATTGGTCTGTGTTTCCATGCAATTGGCTATGGGAATGTTACCACAGCTATTCCACATGCAATCAGCTAGAGGAGGGCTGCAATTTGTGCAGAGACCATCAGCTGATCCTGAGCATCACTTAAAATACACATGCTGCTGCCTAAGCAAAGCAGGTGTAAGTCTTCACATCCACCAGAGAGGGAGTAAGAGAGGCAGACAGAGGCACAGAAAAGCCAGGGAGGGGTGGGAGAGTAAAACTTATGCATGTATGTGTCACACACCTACCAGTACAGTGTATCAAATCCCTGATGACTATGTAGTGCTATCACATGTCAATGCAGTTACTGGATACACCACATAGGTTACATGCTGGGGAATCCTCAGAACGTATATGTGATGGTGAGTGACATCTGCCACAGGGATATGGTAGCTATATGGTAGGTGTAGTACCCATGTATGCCCGCATGAACAGGTGTCAGCGTCAACACAGCCACACTCACACAGGGACACACACACACACATTGCCACATTTGGCAGGGTCAGGAATACAACTCATCACTAGTGGGATTGCCACAACATAGTACTGCGAGGTATCACATGCACAACAGGGGTCATGCATAGGTTATATGTGCAAAGGGTATGTAGAGGTGTCTGACATCAGACAGCATGCTTCAGTATGCCAATGGGGGTTGTAGTGAGTGTGAATGTGGTCATACGCATCATACACTATCCACACAGACACTGGTGCCAGTACTGACACACATGTGTGCACTGCTTCACGGGTGTGTTGTGGTTGATGGTGCCAGATGGCTATACAAGGCTAGGTGATGGGTATACCTTGGCATCAGACCACATGACAATTGTCTGCATTGTGGCTCAGGGCTGTACTGTCTGGAGTTGCCCACACAAGTGGGTGTTGTATACACCATCCAGTCACCTGGGTGACTATTACATGTGGTCAGTCACCTGGGTGACTATTGCATGTGGCCAACACTGTGCATTGCTTGCCATGTATGTGTTGCTTAGCCCATGATATGGACAGTGTCTGGGATGTGCACACCTCCCACATGCATGTACAGTGACATGTGGAACTATACCTGGGGTGTCTGGCCTATGTTGTGTACACTGATCATTAACATCAGATGTGCCAGTCCTGGCCTCATGTGGTAGGAACTGTTCATAGACAGCAGGTTGGCCCTGCGCCTACACTGGTAGCAAGATACCGGTATTTCCTGGTGTCAGTGGCATCTGTCCATACAGGGCCTGTGTTTCAGGCATGTTATGTCCTTTGTGGGTCACATTTGATGGTACCAAAGGTGTTGTAGGTGTCCAGTGGGGAGCATGGGGGAGGTGCACTGTCATTCCTATTGGAATGATGGACAGGGTGCCAGGCCCTCTGTAGCCCACTGCAATCACACCATGCTTACTATAAGGGGGCAATATGCAGGATACTTCCAACATAGTGGCTGTTGCCTAAGCAAGTGTGTATGTGTGTGTATGAGACATAGGCTGAGACTGTACCCTGGGTAAAGGCTTGCTAGCATTGTTCAGCTGGCATTGATATCACATTTAGGGGTATTTCATATCTGTTATCCCTGTACGGTGGACATTGTGATATATAATTGGCCCACCATATAAGAAGTTTGCACATTGAGTCCAGTTGTTACAAACTCACACCCAGCGCCACACAGGATACGAATGACAAACACAGACACAAACCTGTCATGTCTGGGATTAGAACTCCTGCCTAACGAGTAAATTACCCTATAGCACTACACCGTTATCGGATGTGCCATGGAGATTATTGGAGCTCTCTTTCCCCAAAGGTGTATTTCACAGTGAATGACATCAGCAGGATTGCCTAAGTAGGGCATTTGAATTGTAGTGAGTGTGACTAGTCTAAAATGCATTGCTCCTTATGCAAACATAGAAAGACACACAAAACATCCACCAGTTCCATGTGTGGGGATAGAACCCCTACCAGAGTTCTATATCACACTACAGCATGATGCTGTTATAGGATGCACCACGGAGAATACTGGCGCTCCCCTTCCCAAAGGTGTATTTCACAGTGAATGACATCAGCTGGATTGCCAAAGTAGGGCATTTGAATTGTAGTGAGTGTGACTAGCCTAAAATGTATTGCTCCGTACACAAACATAGAAACACACACAAAACATCCACCAGTGCCATGTGTGGTGATAGAACCCCTAACAGAGTTCTTTATCACTTTACAGCATGATGCTGTTATAGGACACACCATGGAAACTACTGGAGCTCTTCTTCCCCAAAGGTGTATTTCACAGTGAATTACATCAGCAGGATTGCCAAAGTAGGGCATTTGAATTGTAGTGAGTGTGACTAGCCTAAAATGCATTGCTCCCTACACAAACATTGAAATACACACAAAACATTCACCAGTGCTATGTGTGGAGATAGAACCCCCTACCAGAGTTCTATATCACACTACAGCATGATGCTGTTATAGGATGCACCATGCAGATTACTGGAATTCTTCCCCAAAGGTGTATTTCACAGTGAATGACATCAGCAGGATTGCCAAAATAGGGCATTTGAATTGCAGTGAGTGTGACTAGCCTAAAATGCATTGCTTTTTTACACACACACACGCACACACACACACACACACACACACACACACACACACACACACACACACACACACACACACACACACACACACACACACACACACACACACAATTGCCATGCTTGGGATTAGAACACCCACCTAACTAGTTCTTCACAGTATAGCAGTATGCAGTTATAGCACATGCTACAGAGCTTACTGGACTGCAACTTTCCCAGAGGTGTATTTCTAGGTGGATGATATCAGCAGCCTTGCCAAAGTAGAAGATTTGAATTGTAAGGAGTGTGACTACCCTAAAAAGCATTGCTTTCTACACAGACAAAGACAGACACAAACACACAAACACCATGTCTGGGATTGGAACTCCTACCTAACTAGTATATCACACTACAGCAATATGCAGTTATGGGATGTGCCATGGAGATTATTAGGCCACAACTCTCCCAAAGGTGTATTTCACAGTGGATGACCTCAGCAGGCTTGTCATAGTAGGGCTAGGGGGAGGGTAGTGTGTGTGCATGGGCCATAACCCATTAATCTAGTGGTTGACATGCCACATGCAGGCACACACAGGGTCATATTTCACAGGTACGTGTATACAGATGCTAGAGGACACCTTCCTTGTACAGTCATGTTGCACAGCTAGTGCGTGCACCACATAGTCTGTACTGCTGACAAATACCGGTGGCTAGTATCTACAGTGAGTGACATCTGAACCTCATGTGGTTGTGGTCCTTTGGCTGTGTGCTGGGTGGGACAGGCCTGGATGGCTCCTTGTCACAGTCACCCTCTTCCACACATCTATGTAAGTCTATCTTTGGCTTATTATAGTGTGTTGTCCTTTAATATATGTCTGTATTCATGTCCACTGTGTGTGCAGAGCATGTGTGGTGCATACTGAGGAGTGCCTGCACTAACATCTGCAACTGCCAGATATGTCTGGTCCACTGGTGTTTGCAGACATGGCTTTCATGTGTTTAAGTGTGTGGCATGCCCAGTATGACCTTTCAGTATGTTGTTGACTGACATTGCTTTCATTTCTCTAAGTGAGTGAGCATGACCAGTATGCCCGTCTGTATTGAATGTGTCGATCAAGTCCAGGTAGTCTGTACTGCAGTGCTGACCTATGTGTTGTACATCTACAGGTAGCATACTGTTTCTGCAGGTTGTCCGTCGATCATTTGGCATTGACTGTTACTGCATTCTACATTGGATGGGGGGGCCCACCTGACTATTTCTACATTTCTACACAGGACTGGGGGGGCACACCTGACTGTTACTACATTTCTTCATAGGATGGTGGAGCACACTTGACTATTTCTACATTTCTACACTGGATTGGGGGGGCACCTGACTGTTACTACATTTCTACGTAGGATGGGGGGGCACACCTGACTATTTCTACATTTCTACACAGGATTGGGGGGTACACCTGACTGTTACTACATGTCTACGTAGGATATGGGGGGCACACCTGACACTTGTACACATTTGCTATGACTGTACTGGTAGGTCAGTTACTCCATTTCATTCTGTAGTCTTACCTATCATGCTGACTAAAGGCATACCAATGTACTACAAATCTTAGCTTTTATTTACCTACATATTAGTTTCTGACTTCCTACCCTTCAGAACTGCAGTCCCACTGCCTGACCTGCTGTAGTCTGTCTGTGTAAGCCTGGGGGGGAGGTTAACCATAGGCCTCATTCAGAGGCCATAGCACAGCCTTTGTTTGCGTTTGTCTACACCTGTCCTGCTGGCTGTGACTGTTGTTATGTGAACCCCCGTGACTGTCATGTGTGAGTCACTTACCTTGTGGGTGCCCCAGTATTGAGGGTGGTGCTGCAGGGCTGCCTATGTTGGATGCACATAGTACACTCTCTACACATGGTTGACACAGGTAGTGTCATGTTTGGCATCCCTTTTACTGTATGTCAGAGTCAGAGAGAGGTGTTATTCCCTGGGTCCCTCCTGTGTCAGCGTATGTGCTATGCATTGCCTCTTTGCCAAGGCCAGGGCATACTGGGCTCACCTCCTTCTGCTTACTGGGGCAGGCACAGGTTGTTCCTCCTCGAGTCACTCTGTGCCTGTGCAGGCCTTGGCAATGGTGGGGGGGTTGTGTGGCCCTGCCCAGTGCTCTTCCTGCTGCAGCTGTTTCCGCAGGATCATATTGTGTAGCATGGCACATACAAGGACAATTTGGGTACATATAGCTGGTGAGTACTGCAAGGCTCCACCGGATGTGTCCAGGCACCGGAACCGTGACTTGAGCATTCCAAACACATGCTCTACTATATCTGGTTTGTGCGTGTGCTTCATTATGGACTTCTTATTCGGGTGTGTGTGCATTTCTGATGGGTGTCATCAGCCATGGCTCCAGTGCGTATCCAGCATTCCTCACTAGGTGACCATGAGGGATGTCCCCATTGGCAAATCTCTGGTACAGCTGCGTCAGATGCCAGATGTGGGAATTGTGATAGCTTCCAGGGCAGCCAGCACACACATTCATTACTATGCCCTGGGAATTGCACATGACCTGGCAGTTGATGGAGGGAAAGCCCTTGCGGTTGATGTAGACCCAACCCTGCTCACTGGGTGGTGCTTTGATGTGTATGTGCATGCAGTCTATAGCACCCACTACCTCAGGGTATTCTGCTATTTGGTGGGACAGTTGCTTATTGCTGGCCAATGCCTCATGGGTGTTGGGGAAATATACGTGCTCACTGACATGTGCTGACATGGCATCCAGGAACTGGTGGAGTACCCTGGATGCTGATGCCTGTGAGATCCCCATCATATCCCCAGTTGGCCTTTGGAAGGTACCTGTAGCTAGTATTTTTAGGCCTACACATACCTTGGTATTCACTGGGATGGGTTCCCTCTGTTTGTTCTGTGTGTCAGTCATGGCCGGCACAGCTCAACAATTTTCTGTAGGAGGTCCCTGTCCTCCCTATAGTGCTCCACTATCTCCAGCTCATGTAGCCCCTGGTAGGTTACCCTTGGTCTGTACACTCTTTTCCATCTCCTCACTGTGGGTTGGTTGACAGCATTCACATCCTCTCCACTTTCAGCCTCTTCCACAAGTTGTTGTATGATAGCTATTGCAGCCCCTATCATTTTGTGGTTGTGAGTTAAACGTTTCCCGCTTGTTTACACTGGTGGTGTAGAGTGTGGGAAAAAAACAGAGGGGAAGGTGTTTGCATAGTTTATAGTAGTGTTCTGGGCTGGGCTGGCCTGCTGCCTGTGTAATTGGCCGATTCTGATACATTTCACCTGCCAGCTATGCTAGTTCACCTTGATTGCCTTCCTACTGCTATTTTCCCTTCCCATTGCCTTTCTGTTTAAGCCTGGGGACGCACCGCACAAACAGGGGGCTCAAATGTGCACAGCGCTGCTATTTCCTGGTTTAACTTTTTTTTAAAAACCTTTAAATCCCAGTGTGCGGCTCACACACCCACTTAGGCAATGTAAAACGTGCTAGGCAGATTCAGGCACACCCCCTAGCTTAGCTCTGCTAAGCTAGGAGCAAACCTGGGCCACAGGGCTCCAATCTTCTTACAGTATGCCTGACACACACACCCATGATGTCAGCTAACTCCTATGCTTGCAACAAGCTATTCCTACTCTTACACTGTTGGAACCTGACTAGCATGCTGGGGAAAACTGGGATTCACTATCATTTCCTTCATTTGCATAGTATCACCTGCTAATGCATAGTTACATGTCTCACACTGAGCCTACCCCCTTAGCAACTACTATCACTGGCCATGTTGTCTTCTGCCTGCCATTGACTTGCATGGCAGAATAGTGATTTTAGTTAAAAATGCTTAATTTAGATTTATTTTGTTATTTTCCCCCGATCCTGTTTGCACTCCGCTGCCCTACGCTTAAACAGCCAAGATCGGCTAAAAAAAAAATAAAAGTTGATTTTTTATTTTTTTTGGCTGTTTGCAATGTCAATGGCCTTATACTTGGCCATTTGCATGCTTCCTAACTGATATGCAGCCTTTATTTAGAGCTGGCACAGCTCCGTTTTGGATTTCGCAGAAATGTACTCGGTTACTAACCTAGTACATTTCTGCAGATTGCACTAGTTCTGCACGGCCGGTTGCAAGCTTCCTGGATCACAAATTCACCTCTACAAATGGGGTGACTTGCATACAGGGGCTTGGTCCGTGCAGGATTAGTACAGGAATGCTTGTGCATGGCCCTGCAGGCTGTTACTGGATCACACGGCAGACATGTTGCCTGCTAGATCTCCTGCACTGATGTTGCATACTGTGCAAGGCATATCATTTAAAGCTCTGGCAAGCAGTCTGTGCAGAAGTGTTTACTTTGGCTGAGGTCATAATTGCAAAGAAGAAATCATGAAAAAAATTCCTTGCTGCACACCTTCCAAGTTTTGGAAAAATGAATTCAGGTATGTTTGCCAGTATCTTCAGAAAAAATGTATAGTCCCATTGGGGAGAGAAAAATTGCAGCTTGTAAATAACCACTATCGCTTGCATTTCATTTCTTAGATTTTCTGTTCAGTATGATTTCTTGATCTTTTTAATCTTCATAAATATTAAACATAATTTCATTCTAACTAACTGGGAATGTACTGAACTTCAAGTGATGGTTACAGCTTCACATATATCTTTTAGCAAAAATATTCATATAATGAGCTTATTCGATAAACTAGCAAAATGGAGAGATAAATCAGGAGACTTCTAGAGCCTGTTGGATGCTTTCCAAAAATAGCATAGTAAAGGCAATGATCTGCATGTTTTTTTAAGCAAAATGAGCTAAGGTAGCACATGGCTGTTGGAAATTAACTATCCTGACAGGAAAAGAGAGTTTTACAATGAAAAAGCATGCTGTGAAAGCAGAAAAAAAATTTCTGGAGAAATGCCAGATTTGAGGGAGAATTGTAAGTATGGTTCATATTAAGAAGTGCCAGAGTGCTTTAAAATATGGGTGGAAAGACTAACCCCTTATTCAAAAGTAACTGCAGAGGATTTGTAGAATAATTTATTACTGCTTGAAAAGTGTAGCTTGCATGCAGTATATAGGCATACAGACTGTGTAATATGAATAGAGATTTATCACAATTCAGACACAGCTATACTGAGTGACAGCACTGTCTAGTGATGCTGCAGTGTATTCCAGTTAGAAAGGAAACTTAGCCACTATGCTGCTGTGGAACTTGTAATTGCATTAGTGGTACAAAATTCACCTGCCTAGTTCATCATTGTGCAGATGTACAAACAGGCACACACACACACACACACACACACACACACACACACACACACACACACACACACACACACACACACACATGTAATTCCACAAATCCACATATAATAACACGTGCAGATGCACATACACACATAGACACACAAATGAACACACACAAAGACCCAAACATGTGAGTCTACACATCCATGTATATACACGTGTACATGCATGTATTTACATAAACACACATATGAGCATACAGAACACACACACACACACACACACACGCGCACACACACACACACACACACACACACACACACACACACACACACACACACACACATATCTATATATATATATATATATATATATATATATATATATATATGAGTTCACACTGATATACATATATACATTTAACTATCCATACAGATAAAGACAGACCGTATACATCTATAGATACAGTAAGAGACATAAGAGAGAGAGAGAGAAAGAAAACAACAATAACAGAAACGCAAGTGTGTGTGTGTGTGTGTGTGTGTGTGTGTGTGTGTGTGTGTGTGTGTGTGTGTGTGTGTGTGTATATATATATATATATATATATATATATATATATATATATATATATATATATATATATATATATATATATATATATATATATATATATATATATAAATATATAGGTTCATACTAGGCTATTGGCCCGGAGGCCCTTATAAGCCTAGCTAAGAATTTCACCCACGTTCCCACAAAGTCATATATATACATATATATATATATATATATATATATATATATATATATATATATATATATATATATATAGATACAGATAGATAAAGACATATCAATAGATTCAGATAAAAACATTATTTATTTATTATTTATTTATTTGTCTTCATTTAGCAGGAAAGTCCAACTGGGCTGGTGCCCCTTTTCAGAGGAGGCCCAGAGAAAAAAGCTTCAGAGTCTTTACAATTTTTCCATAGATTTCGGTATTAATACAGGTTTTCAAAGCCATTACACTCTTCCAAGTTGCTTACATTCAGTTTCAAGGTTAGAACAGGTTTCATGAATTTCTAGGTTATTACAATGTTTTGCTGTAATATGGAGAGAAACAAGAGAGGCAGTTTCAGCCAAATGGAGTTATGTTGTTATTAGGAATGACCTTTTATGAGTTTCAGTTAGGTTTGCTGGAATTATGAATGCTAAAGCAGTAGGCAGTATACTTGGTGGAGTGCTTTGGATGTGGTAGTGATGACTAAGAGAATTTGTAAGTTAGTAGACTAGTAATATAATGTAAGAGACAAACATATGATAGAATAGGTAGAAAATACGTTAAAGAGGGTGTGGGGGAGAGAAGGGATGAGAGGTGAATTAGCTTGGAGCAAGGCATGGGCAAGTCCATGCCAGTTTTTTGATGTTGTTTGAGAATTATTTTAAATCTGGGGTAGTTTATGGCTGATTTTAGCTCTTCTGGGATTCAGTTCTTTTTCTTAGAGATATGATATGAATATAGTGAGTCACCTGATGATTTACATGTTCTGTTTATAAGGGTTTATGCCATAAGACTGAAAGTTCAAAAGACTGGAACTCAAAATATCTAAAATGCAAAATACTGAAAGCATTTTTAATGCAGGAGGACAAGCTCTCCTGTACCCCCATGTGAGGGCTGTGCCCCTCCACATCCCCTGCTAATTATGTAGAGAATGGAGTGAATGGCCTGAGACATACCTCCCTGGACTACATGAAAAGAGACATGGAGGAGCTCTCTGACCATGTGGCCCAAGCAGGTATGACACTAGCCCTGAGTAGCATCCTGCCATCTCCCAGAATGATACCACAATACAAGGAAAAAATGATTGACTTCAACAATTGTACACAATTAAAGTACAACAGTATCTAAACTAGTGCTTGCTTTAATGTAGTTTGGTAGTGTATTCCACGCATCATCTTCTCTCTCGTGTCAGACCTGATGGACATGCTACATTTAAAGAAATCCCAATCTCTCCGAGCCACACGCTCCAGGGACTTCAACCTTGTCAATACAATAAACAGAACATGTTGGAGAGGTAGATTCCTGTCCCAGAGACTTTCTTTGCTCTGGAATAGGCTGCCCATTCATGTCAAGCAAAGCTCCTCATTAGCCCACTTTAAGAGAAATATTGACAATTGGATGGGAAATAGGAAATTCACCCTGGGAATCACTGCTGTGGCTCTGCTCGACAGGGGCATAGGAAAATAATTTTCTTGGGTGGTGAAAGCCAGGGAACCTCATTTGGCTAGGCCGGTATAGGCCCTAGGGTCAATAGCCTAGTACGTACCTATGAACCTATGAACCTATACCACTCCGAGGTCACACAACACTGGAGAAGGGGCAAAATTCCCATGTTATATATTTTGCGCTTTTGATATTTTGGTTTTCAGTCTTTTAAACTTTTGATCTTATGGCATAGGCCTATTTATAGATAGTAATAGTTTTTTCCAGAGTGGAAGTCCCTATTTGGGCAATGTAGTGTGCCTTTTAGTGCTGGGCATTTATCTTATGAGAAAACAAATTTGTGAGCAGTTAGAAATTGCATGTATAACAGATGGCTGGGAAGTTCAACGCAATTAAATTTTTTTGGGCCTGATAGTGGTGTGTTCTTTAAGGATGATTTACTGCAAAATTTGCTATTTTGATGTAGCAGAAAAATAGTCTGGCTAAGTATGTGATATTTATGTTGGTTAGGATTGGAGGATGATGTAATAGTCATGGGAACAGGTAGGTTGTAGCAATTGTTTTTCTAGTGGAGGGAAGTTTTGACTGACTTTATAAAGTATGCCTAGTTTTTTTGATTACTTGTAGGATATGCTGGTCATATTTAAGGTTATTGCCAATTATGACACCTAGTAACTTTGCTTGTTTTACTGTTTCAGTTTTTGTGTTGCTTAAGGAAGGTATGTTAACTAAGTAGTTTTGTTTGAGATATTGCTTGGGGTAAATTGTATAAGTTTAGTCTTGTTGGGTTTATAAGTAGGCTATATTTTTTAAGCCAGGATTCTACTGCAGAGAAATAATCTTGGGTGATTTGTTGTACATACATGCATGCATGAAATATTTTTCTAGCACAGGTATTATTAATGCTTATCAATATACCATAAGAGCTGTTCCCATAATAAGTGTCCCGGTTGTTCTTAAAAATATCTAAACTAGTGCTTGCTTTAATGTAGTTTGGTAGTGTATTCCACGCATCATCTGCTCTTTCAGAGACCCAATTAGTACACTTCTCATTCTTGTAGAATGTTCTACATAGGTTATCTGATGATAACCCTGAGCATTCCCAGAGGTAGTTAACTATAAATGCCCTGTATACCTGAATAAGATGCTGCAGTTCACTTATAGATGGAGCTATACAGATGATAGCGGAATTATCTGCATATTATTTTTGCATGATATGCGAATGTGTGAAGCTTATTTATGAAAACATTGAATAGTAGTGGATCTAGTACTGAGTCTTGTGATACACAGATTGAGATTTACCGTAATGAGGATAGTGTTTGCTTCCATTTGACAGCCTGCTGTCTGTCTGATAGGTACCGGAATAACCATTTGAAGAACGGTTGTGACAGTTCAAGGGAGGACAGCTCAGAGAAGAGATATTTGGTGAGATACTCTTCTGAATGTGTTAGGTAGCTCTAGAAAGAGAGTGGATATTACTTAACTATTCTTTCTTTGGGAGTTTATGGTATTTGTGAAGTATAGGATAGGTGTATTGGTACTGTGAACTTGCCTGAAGCCATGCTAGGTTTTTGACAAAAGGTTGTTTGTGTTGAGATACTGTATAAGTTGTGCATGAAGGATTTTTTCTAGATTTTTAGATAATGGCGACTGTATTGTGATTGATCAATAATCGTTTAGTTCTGTAGATAGGCCGCCTTTGTGCAGTGGTATAATATAACTTCTTCCAGATGAATGGAACACAGTTTTCAGCTATTGAGCTATTAATTAGGATGGACATAGGGTAAGCTGCTGCACTGGCAGCAATTTTTAGGTACTGAGATGGGAGTTGATCTGCTGCTAGTGATTTTATTTTGGTTTGTGTAAATGTTTATGATTTGTGAAAGTGGGAAGTTAAAAGTTTGTGGCTGTTGTTGGGTGAGGGTAAGAAAAGGGGAGAGGTAGTATTGTTTTTAACGAGATAATACACTGTTTGTATGAAGAAAGAGTTGAACTTGGAGGAAATTTACTCTGATTTATTGTTTGTAGTTGTGGATAGTGTGGAAGTATGTCCTGGGTGTAGTAATTTACTTACTGATGACCAGAAGAGTTTTGGGTTATTTTGGTTCTTATTTTGTAGTTTATTATGGTGGTGGTCGTGTTTGTCTGTTTGATTTGGTGTTTGGTAAGATTCCATAGTTGTCAAAAAGTATATAGGATGTTTTGAGTTCCATTTTTTAACAATTCCTTCTTGGCTTTATCACTTTGCTTGATAAGTTGTTTTGTTTCTTTGGTTCACATTTGATTTGTGTTATAAATTGGGTTAATTTTTTTAGACAGGTCTGGTTAAAATGAGAGATGATATTGTCTAATGGCATTGTTTTTAGAATATTCTGATTAATTTGAGTAAGAATGTTGATAAAAGTGTCATTGTTGAATTTGGTAGCAATTTGGGATTGATTATAGGTAGTTTGTTAGTAGATGTTGATAGTTTTAATTATAAATGTGGTTAGTTGGTCACCGATGATATCAGGTAAGGTTCCAAATTTTAGGAATTTGTCTGATCTGTTGGTGAGCATCTAATCTAAGGTTGATTGCCTGTTTGATTTTTTTTTTTTTAATCTGTTCTAGTGGTCAGAGTGATGAGTTGGGTAACATTATACAGGTTCATTGAGTCTCTCCGGATATACTTGTTTAGAGGCTGCCAGTCTATCTTCAGGCCTCCAAAGATGAAAGCTTATTGGGAGAATTGTTGAGACATCTAGTGTAGGATGCTTTCTGTTGTGGGTATGTCATTCAACATCATCATCATCATCAGCCCAACGTCATTGTCAGGAGGTATATAAACAGCACCTATACATAGCATTTTTTTACTGTTAATGTTGAGGAGACTTGATAGGATATCTGCATTGCTAAATGTGGTAATTATAGGTACAGATCCATATATATATATATATATATATATATATATATATATATATATATATATATAGATACAGAAATATATATAAATATGGATATATGTAAATGTAAATATAAATATTTATATAAATGTTGCTACAGATATAGACATAGACAATAACATATGGATAAAATCATAGATATTAATATATAGACATATATGCATGTGCATATGTGTGTGTGTGTGTGTGTGTGTGTGTGTGTGTGTGTGTGTGTGTGTGTGTGTGTGTGTGTGTGTGTGTGTGTGTGTGTGTGTGTGTGTGTGTGTGTGTGTGTGTGTGTGTGTGTGTTTATGGTTACAGATGCAAATATAGACATAGACATAGATATTGGTATTGGTTCAAATGCAGATACAGATACAGATAGATACAGAGATACAGATAGATACAGGTACAGGTGCATAAACAGATACAGATGAAATGGATATGGATGTGGATACAAGCATAGATATAGCTATAGCAAAAGAGATAGGCATTAGTACAAATGCAGATACAGATGTACATGTAAATAGGGATGCAGATACATATCAGTAATAATATGGGTACAACCACACAGTGACATAAAGGGATTAAGTCCTGACTATAGCCCAACCAATCCAGGTTTGGTTAGCGACTTGGGCACATGATGGAGCAGCAATGGGATGGGTATTACCATTCCAATGGGGGAAGGGTGGCTTTGAGGACATTCCTCACATGATCCCTGGTAAAGACCAGGGACATGTGAAGAAGTGTTCGTAGTCCTAATAAATATTAGTGTGGGGTTAGTGACAGAGCTGCTGCAAAAGTGTGCCAATACGTCATCATAACCCAATTGCATACCTTCCCACTAGATGTACATAAAAGACTACAGGAGAGAGGAAACAGGGTAGGCCATAAAATGAAAAATACCCTGACAGATGATGAGTTGGAAAGACTTCTCAGGGCATTCTTAGGCTCCATGCTGGCCCCAGCCTATACAGAGAATATCTGGTGGTGTTACAGATTTTTTTTTTTAAATCCTACTATTCTTGTTAAATACCTTCCTATTGATGTCAGTTGGAAATTTCTTAAATGTGTTATAACTTCTATTTTTTCTTAAATTGTTTTATTAAGGACTTATTCCACCAAGTATTACTTGTTATTCTCTGTTCTCACTGAGGAATAAATACAAGCCTGCAGATATTTTTCAATTATTTGATATCTATAACAACTGTCTAAGCTCTGTGTCTGGGTTAACCAATTAATCTTTGTTGACTGCAAAGGTAAATTTTGCAAGGCATCTTTATCACATCCATATTTTAATGATTGTAATATGGAATGGATTGTTGCGTCTAATATAAAAGATACAGAACAGTGGACAAAGTAACTTTAAAGAAGCTACCTTTTTAGTACATTAGTGATAATAGGATCCAATGTGCTATTCCCTCTAGAATTAAGCTTAACTATTTGAGTCATCTGATAAAAAAGCAAAATATTACTAAATTCCTATCTCAAGATGTGAGATGTCACTTAATATATTCCAACCAACTCTGGGGTTGTTAAATCCCCAAAAAGTAATATTTCATCCCTTTTTATCCAGACAGTTGTCCAGATTATTTGGATATTGTCAATGGGAACTACTGTCTATACTTGGAGAGCAGTATGTAAGAACTAAAAGTGTGTAGAAGTGCCATTAAGAATTTGAACAACTGTAGTTTCATATGCCTGTTTAGACTTGATGAGGTAAGATGTTATAGATTTATGTACCAAGAGTACAATACAGTCTCCCTCAAGATTTTCACATATGCATTCATACATAACAATGTCCCGTAAAAAATAACACAAAGAGTTCCAGGACTCAGTGACAGCAATGATTGTGTACTTATAAATCGAACAAAAAGGCCAACAAACCAAGAAAAAGATAAATGCTGAAACGACTAACTGATGAAGTTTGCCAGTTAGGCAGACGAAAAGTGCTTTAAACTGTTTGTATTAATAAATCCAGTTTTGACAGTCAGTCAGTCGTTTCAGCGTTTATCTTTTTCTTGGTTTGTAGGCCTTTTTGTCCGATTTACTAGTTCGTTATGGCATCTGGTTCGACTGCTAGTCAAAGCCTTTTTACTTCAGGTGAAGTGCCTGAAATTTTAAGACCTAATGTCAACATGAATATGGTTGGAGCTGAGTCTAATCAAAGTCCAGTCCCGAACCACTCTTTAGAATCTTTATTTATCAAAATTGAATCTATTTTTTCGAGGCTTGACTGGCTTGATTTGGATCAACGAGAACTGCGTAGCTGTTTATCACAGACTACAGAATTTAACCGGCAACAGAACTCTCCTGGTAATAGTGGCAGGTTGATTAATACAACGACCACTAATCTTGAAACAGATAACATCAGCACTTCTACATGTTTGAGGCGACTAGAGGATGGTTCTACTAATCAGCCGCCTGATGATCTGAATAGAATGTCTAGTGTGGCAGACCAGTTACAACCAGGTAATATGTCAGTAGAGAATACAACAACATACAGTATGGCACTTAACAATCCACCAAGATTGGTAGTAGTAAACGGAGTTAATAAGACTTCAACTACCAATCAGGGTAACACCATCGTGAACAGAATGAATTTTGGTAACGAACTTCCATCATTGACTTCTTGGCTAACTAATGGCTTTTCTTTTTCTGGAAATTTATTGCCTGGGAATGAAGGACAAGCGGCAAGTCAAGGTAATGAACCTCCCGCTTCTGACATAATGTCTAAACTCAAACTGTTTGATAGCCACTTAATTAAATTAAGAAAGGTGCAGTTGGAAATTTCGTACTTCCGTGAATGTCTTTCACGGAAGGTTGCACCGAAAGGCTTACGCCGTTTTTCATACCCTACTGGTTTGGAAGCAAATTCAGTATTCCACAAAGAGTTAATTAATTTATTTGACCGTCAAAGCTTTGAGTTGTTAGAATTGAGGGTCAAACATTATAGTATATGGGTTGAAAATCTTTCCAACATAGTGACTGAAGTGGATAATAGTATTAAAACGGATTTTGAATTTTTCAGATACAAGTTTGAGTATAGTCGTGTTTTTACCAGCATTGATCAGCATATGGTGAAATTGAAATCTAATAAAATTAAGAAATTAGAATGTGACAGTAAAGTTTATCAGCTCGGTCTAGCTTACCCTGACCCATCTCCAGCCCAGGTTTGGAAACAAAATATTGTGTCAAATGGAGAGAACAGAGTTAATACTCATAACATTACAAACCATAATGGTGCTATTCAAGATTTGAGTTCAACTGCACAATATAGCGGTGTTGATTCTCCGAATAACTGTGTTAATAACAACAATAATTACAGTGACAATAGAAATTCGGACAATCAAACCGAGGTCCGGAGAAGCGAGAGATTGCGAAATGGCCCTCAGAGCCATAGTAATAATGTTCAATTTCAGCAACATCAAAATTTTCGGCAAGGCAACAACACAGGTGCCAGGCCCAAACAACAGAAAAATTTTCAGATGATCAAAACCAAACAGAAATCCAACAAATAGAAGACATAATCGGGTTGAATAATCAAAACCTGTCTGGCTTGATCCATTCAGCTTTATTTTATGGATCACAAATTGATGTTTTGGAGGCACATTTGACCATTTATGGAGAAGTACAACAAAATGGCATTAACCATGTAGCCACAGTTAATTCTTGTGGCCATGATGGTCTAGTAGTTGTCACCAACAAAACAGGGGACTTTAATCTTTACAATTTTTCTTCTGTAGCAATTGGTTCTGACATTGTTGATTTTCTGTCAAAAGGGTACACTTATGTACCTGCTAAGTCTTTGAACTTAGTAAGAACAATCCTTGATGTTAAGATTTTTACAAATAAATTGAACTTTAAGCTAATGATGGGTGATGTTTGTAATGCTGGCAATTTAGATAAATTTTACATACCCAGTACATTCAATCCCCCACTGCACCCAATTTTACAAACTTTTGAACAACTTTGTGAACTAGACCTTAGGCATGCTAATGTAAAAGGTTTTAAACATTATGTTTCCCATAATACCAACAGGGAGGAACATGACTATTTGCAATTTATAAAATCCCAAAATATTCGATTATGTAAACCTGATAATGGTGGGGGCTTAGTTGTATTTGACAACATCGGCTATCAGGAACGTATGGAAGCGTTACTGGATATTAGCGAGTATGTTCCGAGTTCACATTCTGAAGTTAATAAAGCTTATAGTTTAATTAAAAATTGTATAGAGGACATGTATATTGAAGCTAGATTAGAACAGAAAATGTATAATTACATGTCAACAACTTATCCTAGGTATTCTTGCTTATTTGGAATTCCTAAGATACACAAGAATATGAGAAATCCACCTATGAGACCATTGGTTGATGGTCGCGGTTCACCAACTTATTCTTGTGCTAAAGTAGTAGACGCTATACTTCAGAAATATCTACAGTTTGAGCATCAAATTTGTAAGGACTTTTGGTCTTTTTTGAAGAAAATCAACACTGTACAATTTAATGAGGATTACAATTTTCTTACAATGGATGTGAGAGATTTATATACTTGTATTCCCCATGAATTAGCTATTGAATGGATTGAATTAATGTTAAAGAAAAATAGAGCCCCATTAGTGGAAATTGGATTGGTTACTGAACTAATTGATTTAGTGTTATCAAACAATTTCTTTATATTTCAGGATAACTTTTACTTGCAGAAAGTGGGAGTGGCGATGGGCTCCCCCTCTGGAGCAAGTATAGCAAATCTGGTTATGGCCCACTGGGAGTCAGAATTTGTATTCAAGAATAATATATTTTTGGATTCCATGATTTACTATACACGATACCTGGATGACATTTTTATTTTGGTCAAAGGTGATGAGATAGTGGGTAGGAATGTGGTGAATTACTTTAACCAAACAACTCAATTCTTACAATTTACCTCAGTATTTAGTACAGAAGCAATAGCGTACTTGGATGTTTGGTTAGCTAAAAATTATAATACACGTCGGTTTGTGGCAAAGATACATAGGAAGAGCACATACTCGAACACACTCCTACATTATACTAGCTATCACCCACTACACCAAAAACGATCGGTAATTAAAGGTCAATTAGTGAGAGCTTCACGAATGGTCAGCCAGGACAGTGACTTTATAGAGGAATGCCAATTGTTGAAGAAAATGTTTGTTCAATGAGGTTATCCTGAAATTCTTTTGTATAATTTGATAGTAAAGTTAGCACTAAAAGACTTAATAACATCTACACACCAATTTTATGTGGAGAGTGTTTAATAGTAGAATCTGTTAACACTAGTAGTACAGACAATTTAACCCCTGTTGATATTAGTCACAATAGAGATTGTGTAGCCAAAATGACCTTGGGCTAAGTTTTATCACAACATATACGATAGACAGTTACCCGTGTATTGAAATACTTCGGAAGAATTGGGAACTGTTTAAAATTAATTCAACCCTTCACAATAAAATAGGAGATTTTCCAAGAGTAATTTTCAGGAAAGGTAAAAACTTAAAAACCCTGTTGGAACAACAGTGCCCTAGTAAGGTTCGTAATTCTGGAATGTTTAAGTGTCAAAACTGTAATTACTGTATGTTCATTGATGTAACAAACAACTTTAAGATTAATGGCATACAGTATAAACTTAAAGCAAAGTTTAACTGTAATTCTAAGTTTGTTGTGTACTTGGCCAAGTGCCAACTCTGCACTGCGTTCTATATTGGTAAAACGGAGCGTAGACTCCGTGAAAGAATATATGAACATCAATACACTATGAACAAGGGCAGACTTGATAATGCACTGGCCAAGCACAATTCTTTGAATAATGAACATAAATTCATGTTTTTGGCAATCAACCAAGTTACTCAAGACTTTAGGGGGGGGTCCTATGCCTTTGAAACTAGAGGAACTTGAATTATGATGGCAAATTAGGCTTAATGCCTATAATGTTCCGGGTCTGAATGAATTCTGTTCCATTTCTAGGTTTTTGAAATTAAGAAGTTTATTGCGATGAGATGCGTTAGACGATTAGATGTTTAACCTAAGCCTTTCTGTATTATTTAATAATTTTTAATAGTTTTCAGTACATGCTTAGGTTTATTTTAATGTTAAGAGTTTTTAACATGTTTTATGGCTGACAGGAGGGCATATTTTAACTGCATTTAATGTGGTAGTATATGTTCACTATATACTTCAGTGAGGTCACTTTAAAAAAGTGAAGATGAATGTAACAAAGTGGCGTAATAGGTTGCTTAAGACCACCTGGTAGTATATAAAGTGAATTTGAATGTTGCATTTTTGTTTCTGATGAAGTTTGCCAGTTAGGCAGACAAAAAGCGCATTAAACTGTTTGTATTAATAAATCCAGTTTTGACAGTCAGTTGTTTCAGCGTTTATCTTTATTTTGCACTGATACTTAGCAAACAATGCCGACAGTTCTACAAATTTATTTCCCAGGCTTATAGAGTTGCAAAGGAAACAGCAGATTACCTTGATTTTTCACAAATTGCCTTGTACTTCACACTTTTCTTTTTCCAGAAAATTTTCCAGCTGTGGAGTATTTTTTCTGGCCATAAAACTTGATCCCATACTCATTCAGATGATTGTGGGTAATATTATACACCACAGACAATTCCCTTAGCCAGTTATTAAACTTGTGAGCTTTTGTGCACATGCAATCATTCACATAAATTGTACTGCCTTTGTTTCCAAAGCCTTTATCATATCCAACAAGTTTCCCTTCATATATTTTAACAGTGTAAACCTTAAATCATTAAATCCAACATGTAGTACATACAAATCATATTTTGGCTTGACTAAGCTTAATTTTGTTATCATGTTAAGTGTATCAAGTAGTTTTAACCCAGATAAAACACAAATATTATGAGAAGCCTTATCCAGTTTGGAAAGCTCCTTTGCTACAGGCTTTAAAAACAGATTCACCAAAGAATAAAACTACAGTGTTACCTTTATTTACATTTGGTATCCCAAGATACCCCTTGTCAGAAGTAACTAAAGTAGGTTTACCTACATTGTCTGTTTTTATATGTTTTTTTTTATTTCAAATCCTTTTGGTTACATTTTTGTCACATAAAAGTGGGTTATCTACAGTTCAATTTGTCTCTAAGATGGGGTCCATACAATCCTGATCCTGATCTACTGTACCAGATATTTAATAACATAACGAAGGAGTCTTATTTATTATATTGATTTTTGGGTAGGTTTATAGGTTCATAGGAGATTACTAAGCTAAAGGCTTAAGAGCCCTTACAAGCCTAGCCACTATAACCCACTTTTACCCAATATATGTCCCATAGGGGCAAGAGGATGGCATGGATTTGTGCCTATGCATTGAGAATGTTACACATTGCCCCTCTCCATAAGGGACATAGGCACTACCCCAAGTGTGAATTTGTGATTCCCCATCCATTGATCCAAGTTGCATTTGAAGATGGCCAGGGAAGGGCTCTGTTTAATGAGAACAGGAAGCCTATTCCAAAGAAGGGACAATCTCTCTGGACACATCTCTCCAGCATGTTTTGTTGGAATCGCTGACTAAGTTTAGATCCTTAGATCAGGTGATCCTTGTGCTGTTTGACTTGTAGATGTGTAGCAGCTCCATCAGGGTTGGATTTGTGAGTGCCTTGTATGTCAGGCATAGGTAACCCCTTAATAGTCAGTAGGAGACAGAGTAAAAGGATACGGCTTTTAGTCTATCCACATAGGACATGTTTCTTATATCGTGTATTTTCTTTGTGAGGAACCTATGAGGTCACTCTAGCTGCTGTAAGTGCCTAGTCAAGTGCATGTCAAATGGCACATTATACTTGATTTTTGGTTTAATGGATGCAGTGGTGATGACTGGACCCAAGGGTGAGAGAGTGGTGAATGGAGCAGATTTCAATGGGCATGTTGGTGAAGGGAACAGAGGGGATGAGGAAGTGATGGGTAGGTATGGTGTTAAACAAAGGAATGCAGAAGGTCAGATGGTAGTGGATTTTGCGAAAAGGATGGACATGGCTGTGGTGAATACGTATTTTAACAAGAGGGAGGAGCATAGAGTTACATACAAGAGTGGAGGAAGATGCACACAGGTGGATTATGTCTTATGTAGGAGGGCCAGTTTAAAGGAGATTGGAGACTGTAAAGTGGTGACCAGAGAAAGTGTAGTTAGGCAGCATAGGATAGTGGTTTGTAGGATGACGTTGGTTATCAAGAAGAGGAGGAGGAGTGTGAGGGCAGCACCAAGGATCAAGTGGTGGAAATTGAAAAAGGGTAATTGTGAGGTGGAGTTCAGGGATGAGTTAAGGCAGGCACTGGGTGGCAGTGAAGAGTTACCAAATAGTTGGGTAACTACAGCAGAGCTAGTAAGGGAGACAGCTAGAAAGGTGCTTGGTATCACTTCTGGACAGAGGAAGGACGACAAGGAGACATGGTGGTGGAATGAGTAAGTACAGGAGAGTATACAGAGAAAGAGGTTGGCAAAGAAGAAGTGGGATTGTCAGAGAGATGAAGAAAGTAGACAGGAGTATAAGGAGATGAGGTGCATGGCAAAGAGAGAGGTGGCAAAGGCTAAGGATAAGGCATATGAAGAGTTGTATGAAAGGTTGGACATTAAGGAGGGAGAAAAGGACCTGTACTGATTGGCTAGACAGAGGGACCGAGCTAGGAAAGATGTGCAGCAGGTAAAGGTGATAAAGGATAATGAGGGAAACATACTCACAAGCGAGGAGAGTGTGTTGAGGAGATGGAAAGAGTAATTTGAGGGGTTGATGAATGAAGAGAATGAGAGGGAGAGAAGGTTGGATGATGTAGGGACAGTGAATCTTGAAGTATAATGGATTAGCAAGGAGGAAGTAAGGATAGCTATATAGATAATGAAGAATGGAAAGGCTGTTAGCCCAGATGACATACTTGTGGAAGCATGAAGGTGTTTAGGTGAAATGGCAGTGGAGTTTTTAACCAGATTGTTTAATGAAATCTTGGAAAGTGAGAGTATGCCTGAGGAATGGAGAAAAAGTGTTTTAGTACCGATTTTTAAGAATAAGGGTGATGTGCAGAGCTGTAGTAACTACAGAGGGATTAAACTGATCAGTCACAGCATGAAGTTATGGGAAAGAGTAGTGGAAGCAAGGTTAAGAAGGGACGTGATGATTAGTGATCAGCAGTATGGTTTCACGCCAGGAAAGAGCACTACAGATGTGATCTTTGCTCTGAGAGTGTTGATGGAGAAGTACAGAAAATGTTGGAAGGAGTTGCATTGTGGTTTTGTCGACTTGGAGAAAGCATATGACAGGGTGTCTAGAGAGGAGTTGTGGTATTGTATGAGGAAGTCAGGAGTGTCAGAAAAGTATGTAAGAGTGGTACAGGATATGTACGAGGGTAGTGTGACAGCAGTGAGGTCTGCGGTGGGAGTGACGGATGCGTTTAAGGTGGAGGTGGGGTTACATCAAGGATCAGCTCTAAGCCATTTCTTATTTGCATTGGTGATGGACAGGTTGACAGACGAGATCAGACATGAGTCCCCGTGGACTATGATGTTTGCAGATCACATTGTGTTCTGTAGTGAGAGTAGGGAACAGGTGGTGGAGACCATGGAGAGATGGAGATATGCTCTAGAAAGAAGATGAATGAAGGTCAACAGGACTAAGACAGAATATATGTGTCTGAATGAGAGGGAGGATAGAGGAATGGCAAGGATGCAAGGAGTAGAGGTGGCGAAGGTGGATGAGTTTAATACTTGGGGTCAATAGTTCAGAGTAACGGTGAGTGTGGAAGAGAGGTGAAGAAGAGAGTACAGGCAGGATGGAGTGGGTGGAGAAGAGTGTCAGGAGTGATTTGTGACAGACAAGTACCTGTAAGAGTGAAAGGGAAGGTCTACAAGAGGGTAATGAGACCAGCTATGTTATATGGGTTGGAGACAGTGGCATTGACAAAAAGGCAGGAGTTTGAGCTGGATGTGGCAGAATTAAAGATGTTAAGGTTTGCAATGGGTGTGACGAGGGTGGACAGGATTAGGAATAAGTATATTAGACGGTCAGCCCAGGTTGGAAGGTTTGGAGACAAAGCCAGAGAGGCACGATTACGTTGGTTTGGACATGTGCTGAGGAGGGATGCTGAGTATATTGGGAAAAGGATGCTACGGATGAAGCTACCAGGTAACAGGAAAAGAGAAAGGCCTAAGATAAGGTTTATGGATGTGATGAGAGAGGACATGCAGGTGGTTGGTGTGACAGAGCAAGATGCAGAGGACAGAAAGAAATGGAAACAGGTGATCTGCTGTGGTGACCCCTAATGGGAACAGCCGAAAGAAGATGATGATTCGTTTAATGAGGACTGAGTACAGCTGGGCAATCATTTCCTTGGATATGGATGCCATACCTTTACTTATAAGTTGTGCCACATAGAAGGACTTCCTTACCACTGTGGACACATTGTGATGAAAGTTCAGGTTACCATCTCTCTGTGAACCTGGATCTCTAACCTTTGAGCCTACTCTTAGTGGTGTGCTATTGAAGTTATAATTTTCAGAGGTATATGACTTGCCAAAGGGTATAATGATGCATTTTTTCACATTTAGTTTTTAGGCCATGGCTCTGGCAATAATCATTTGTCTGCTCTAGACCCTCCTAAAGGATATCTACATTGTTGGGGGATTCAATGATTGCCTCCCACTTGTAGTCATTACCTCCCATTTGCAGTCATTGGCAAACTTTGTTATCCAGAGGCCTTCCACATTAGCCTTGACTTCATAGAAGTACAGGAGTGCTCCCAACACTGAGCACTGTGGCACACCAGTAGTAACTGGCCTCTTACCGGATTTGGATTCACTCACTTTAACCACATGTGTCCTGGCCATGAGCCAATTGGCAATCCATCAGGTGATGCAGTGATTTATGCCCAGTTTTGTGAATTTATTTATAATACCTGAGTGGAGAATTGTGTCAAATGCCTTGGCCAGGTTGAGGTAGCAAATATGTACTGTTTTACTCTCATCTGTGGCCTTAGTGTCTTTCCTCAAAGAAATCCACTGTATTCAGTATGTATGACCTGCCAATAAAAAATGAAGAACAAAAGACTAGTAAATCCAAATGAAGACGAAGGCAACTGCAAATAACTCCACAACTCGAATAGAAATAGCGTATATTATTTAATTATCCGCTTTCGTCCGTAGACTTCCTCAGAATAACACATACAAAACAGTCAGGACTTAAATAGATAAAAACTCACCATGGAAATTAATTAAAAACAATTAATGATGTCATTAAAAGAATAAATGATACAACATTTAAAGGAAAAGTGTTGCACATATTTAAATAATGTGTAAACATACTAAATCTTCACTTTTGTTAACTTTTAATTTCCTGTGTTTAAGGAAGCATTTAACATTAATAGTCTCGTTGAGACCTGGGGGGCGATCAGACCTCAATTTTATCTGCCAATATGTCTCCCTTTGTAATAAAAAGTTTTTAAAGTCCCCGTCCCTCATGTCTTTTTGACAAACTTCCAATATTGAAAATAAAAATTTGTTAAAAGACTGACAAACCAAACTATGTTTAAAAAGTGCGTTATTGTCATCTTTGGTTTTGATACAATATAAATGTTCCCTTATTCTGGTTTTCAGTTGCCTCGTCGTCATGCCAACGTAAAAAGCAGTGCATGATGAACACAAAGCAATATATATAACACCAGAAGAACGACAATTCACAAAACCAGGTACAGGAAAAGTTCTGTCAAAGGAAGCCACCGAAATGTATGGTCCAGTCAGAATATACCTACATGTGTTGCAATCATAACAACAATACATGCCTTTTTTGCTAGATACAACACTACGGGAGGTACTGTTACCCCTTTCTAAAATCTTTTTTAAGTTGAAATCGTTCCTATGTACAAAGAAGGGTTTATCTCCTAACGTGTCATACATTTCAGCATTTCCCCTAATAATACGCCAATTTTTTGATATAATATTCTGTATATGCTGGTTGTCAGAATTCATCTCAAGTGAACACACAATCCTAGAATTAAATGTGTTACTGTTGTTAGTGTTCTTAGAAAATAAGTTGTTCGAACATGAATTCAATATCGGGGGATAGTGACTAGTTCGCTTGTTGTAAATGTCAGTTGCCATACTAAGTAAATCTGATTCGGGATAACCCCTGTTGGTAAACAAAAAAATAATAAAACAAAACTCCTGAAATGCGTCACAATCTTTTGAAGTCATACGACTTGCCCTGATAAACTGTCCTTTTGGAATGTTGGAAATTACATGTTTTGGGTGTCCACTTTTGTAGTGGAGATACCCATTATTGAAAGTTTTCTTTCTATAGATACAACTATGTAACTTATTTTCTTCAAAATCCCATTTTAGGTTAACGTCCAAAAAGTTGATGTTGATACCGTGGCCACCTATGACAAACTTCAAGTATGCAGAACATAAGTTAATGTCATTTAAAAAAGAATCAATTGACAACTCTTTGCTATCTAAAATAATAAACAAGTCGTCAATAAAACGACAATGAAACAAAATATGATGTTTATCAATTAGAGATGGAAGAAATTGACGCTCCCACAGAGCCATGACAAGATTAGCATAGGCTGGAGCAGCTGAAGACCCCATTGCTACGCCTCTTTTTTGTCGATAATATACTTGGTCGAACACAAAAAAATTATTCTCTAAAATAATTTCTAGAAATCTACAGATCAAAGAAATAGTATTTCCTGAAAAACCAGAATAGAAATTAGTTAGAAAGTTCCTCACAGCTTCAATACCCTCGTCTTGAGGAATACAGGTGTATAAAGACACTACGTCAACCGTTAACATGATGTGCCTGTTAGGGTCAAAACCGTTCCCAGAAACAAAATGATTGACTTTAGTTAAAAAATGCCATGAATCACGTAGGAAGGAAGTTTCATTACTAATGACGGGACCCAATAAGCGTCAATGACCAAAGATAACCCTTCAGTAATACTATGAGGTGATGAAACAATAGGCCTGAAGGGTGGGTTTACTAGGATTTATGGGTTTTGGGAATCCCAAAATAACCCCAATACGTGGCTGATTAATGACGCAAAAATCATAAAGCTCGTGACTAATGTCCCCTCCATCAATGCTTCATATAAATATGAATGTATGAAGCTTTGACGCTTGTGGATGTCATAAAGGGAAATAATCTCATATTCGTCGGTGTTGTTTAAAAGCTTCAAAATGCCTTCAGTGTAATCCTCTTTCTTCATGACAACAATGTTGTTACCCTTGTCACTCTTCATGAACCTTACCTTACTACACATAGACTGTAAATTTTTTAGGGCTTTACTTTCGACGTAAGTTAAATTTTGTTCACACTTAAAACTGTGAGCTAACAACTGTTCAACATCCTGCAGACAGTTCTCTTCAAAAATCCTCATGGTATGATTTAAATTAGGACAAAAAATGGAAGGTTTGATGAAAACCTGATCAAAATGAGCAACATCATGCAGTAAATAATGTAAGTTCAGTTTCCTTACATACTGTTTTATATCTATAACAGTCTTAACATAATTAGCTCTGGACCGTGGAACAAAAATAAGCCCAAGTTTTAAAATGTTCATTTCGTCAGGTGAAAAAGTATAGTCAGTCAAGTTAATAACACTGAAATAACTACTTCCCAGTTCTAAGTTTCGTCCCCCGATGACTGCGAACTCAGAAAAGTTCGACTTCGGGTTAACACAGTTTTTGTAGAGACTTGATGCTTCTTGTTGGTAAAAGAAGAAGGTGCCGCAACATTAGCAGAGGCTGAACCCAAATTAGAAATTTGTTTAGGTTTGACAACTGTATTGTTATCAATTGCAGTCAAAAAATTACTGTCTGATGTTGAAGTGGGTTTTGGGTCTAAAGCAGGAATAGTACCCTCAACGCCGTTATGAGGCGTGATGTTGTTGTTGTTGCCCCCTAAAGAAACGGAATCGAGTCCTGGTTCTGCTGTATTACCCAAATTATGCTCAACTGCGTTCACCGTTTGCTGACGATCAATATTTGAAACAAACTTTCTGTCCCAGTTGTTAGAAGGCTTAAAGGAAGTTTGTTTAAAGGTATTAAAACCTTTATTAGGTTTATTGGAGGGAACATAAGTCAAATAAGCAGAATTGTTTTCATAAGCACTAATGTCCCGTAGTAATTTACCATGTTTCCGGTTAACATTGTCAGCTGAAAGGTGTTTTAATTCCTGAATAATAGAATCAAAGAACTCCCCAAAACTTTTTTCATCCAAAGAATCTTTGAAAAACAGCTCTAAATTGGTGATTTCCTTTTTTAGAGCCTGTAGTTTCACCAAGTTATTGTCAACTAAAAGCTTTAGAAACTGTAAACCGGCTTCATTGAAAAAGCCGGTCAAAGTCTCAAAAAACGGATCACTAGATAGAACTCCGTTAGGGCATTTGAAAAAACGTAGCCCTTTGGGAACAATGTGTAACTCTAGACACCTTGAAAAATAACAATTTTCCAAGTGGATAGCATTGTACCTTTTTAGTAGTTTGAATAACTGTTCCCGCTTATCCTGGAAGTCTTGGTGCCGTAGTGGTTTCTTGAATCCATCGACGTTACCAAACGGATTCTCAGAATGGTCGAAGAAATAACTCAAAGTGGTCCGACCAATAGTGCGCGGTGCGGTGGAACCCAAATCCTTTCCTGTCGGAGGTTGGTTGTCCAAACAAATGACAGTATCCAATTCCTAGAAAGACCCAACAGGACTAGATGTTTTGGTAATCGGTTCAGCAGTATTAGCCTTGGTAACAAGATATTGTAGAGAACTCTTAATATCAGTTAGAGTACCAATCAACAAAGCAGTCAAATTGATGTTCTCAGTAGAAGGCGTGGGATGAACACTAAGATTTAGAAGTGGGTCTTCAGCCGCCTCAGCCATAATATTAACAGAAACCAATAAAAAATGAAGAACAAAAGACTAGTAAATCCAAATGAAGACAAAGGCAACTGCAAATAACTCCACAACTCAAATAGAAATAGCGTATATTATTTAATTATCCGCTTTCGTCCGTAGACTTCCTCAGAATAACACATACAAAACAGTCAGGACTTAAATAGATAAAAACTCACCATGGAAATTAATTAAAAACAATTAATGATGTCATTAAAAGAATAAATGATACAACATTTAAAGGAAAAGTCTTGAACATATTTAAATAATGTGTAAACATACTAAATCTTCACTTTTGTTAACTTTTAATTTCCTGTGTTTAAGGAAGCATTTAACATTAATAGTCTCGTTGAGACCTGGGGGGCGATCAGACCTCAATTTTATCTGCCAATATGTCTCCCTTTGTAATAAAAAGTTTTTAAAGTCCGTCCTCATGTCTTTTTGACAAACTTCCAATATTGAAAATAAAAATTTGTTAAAAGACTGACAAACCAAACTATGTTTAAAAAGTGCGTTATTGTCATCTTTGGTTTTGATACAATATAAATGTTCCCTTATTCTGGTTTTCAGTTGCCTCGTCATGCCAACGTAAAAAGCAGTGCATGATGAACACAAAGCAATATATACAACACCAGAAGAACGACAATTCACAAAACCAGGTACAGGAAAAGTTCTGTCAAAGGAAGCCACCGAAATGTATGGTCCAGTCAGAATATACCTACATGTGTTGCAATCATAACAACAATACATGCCTTTTTTGCTAGATACAACACTACGGGAGGTACTGTTACCCCTTTCTAAAATCTTTTTTAAGTTGAAATCGTTCCTATGTACAAAGAAGGGTTTATCTCCTAACGTGTCATACATTTCAGCATTTCCCCTAATAATACGCCAATTTTTTGATATAATATTCTGTATATGCTGGTTGTCAGAATTCATCTCAAGTGAACACACAATCCTAGAATTAAATGTGTTACTGTTGTTAGTGTTCTTAGAAAATAAGTTGTTCGAACATGAATTCAATATCGGGGGATAGTGACTAGTTCGCTTGTTGTAAATGTCAGTTGCCATACTAAGTAAATCTGATTCGGGATAACCCCTGTTGGTAAACAAAAAAATAATAAAACAAAACTCCTGAAATGCGTCACAATCTTTTGAAGTCATACGACTTGCCCTGATAAACTGTCCTTTTGGAATGTTGGAAATTACATGTTTTGGGTGTCCACTTTTGTAGTGGAGATACCCATTATTGAAAGTTAACCGGAAACATGGTAAATTACTACGGGACATTAGTGCTTATGAAAACAATTCTGCTTATTTGACTTATGTTCCCTCCAATAAACCTAATAAAGGTTTTAATACCTTTAAACAAACTTCCTTTAAGCCTTCTAACAACTGGGACAGAAAGTTTGTTTCAAATATTGATCGTCAGCAAACGGTGAACGCAGTTGAGCATAATTTGGGTAATACAGCAGAACCAGGACTCGATTCCGTTTCTTTAGGGGGCAACAACAACAACATCACGCCTCATAACGGCGTTGAGGGTACTATTCCTGCTTTAGACCCAAAACCCACTTCAACATCAGACAGTAATTTTTTGACTGCAATTGATAACAATACAGTTGTCAAACCTAAACAAATTTCTAATTTGGGTTCAGCCTCTGCTAATGCTGCGGCACCTTCTTCTTTTACCAACAAGAAGCATCAAGTCTCTACAAAAACTGTGTTAACCCGAAGTCGAACTTTTCTGAGTTCACAGTCATCGGGGGACGAAACTTAGAACTGAGAAGTAGTTATTTCAGTGTTATTAACTTGACTGACTACACTTTTTCACCTGACGAAATGAACATTTTAAAACTTGGGCTTAATTTTGTTCCACGGTCCAGAGCTAATTATGTTAAGACTGTTATAGATATAAAACAGTATGTAAGGAAACTGAACTTACATTATTTACTGCATGATGTTGCTCATTTTGATCAGGTTTTCATCAAACCTTCTATTTTTTGTCCTAATTTAAATCATGCCATGAGGATTTTTGAGGAGAACTGTCTGCAGGATGTTGAACAGTTGTTAGCTCACAGTTTTAAGTGTGAACAAAATTTAACTTATGTCGAAAGCAAAGCCCTAAAAAATTTACAGTCTATGTGTAGTAAGGTAAGGTTCATGAAGAGTGACAAGGATAACAACATTGTTGTCATGAAGAAAGAGGATTACACTGAAGGCATTTTGAAGCTTTTAAACAACACCGAATATGAGATTATTTCCTTTATGACATCCACAAGCGTCAAAGCTTCATACATTCATATTTATATGAAGCATTGATGGAGGGGGACATTAGTCATGAGCTTTATGATTTTTGCGTCATTAACCAGCCACGTATTGGGGTTATTTTTGGGATTCCCAAAACCCATAAATCCCTAGTAAACCCACCCTTCAGGCCTATTGTTTCATCACCTCATAGTATTACTGAAGGGTTATCTTTGGTCATCGACGCCTTATTGGGTCCCGTCATTAGTAATGAAATTTCCTTCCTACGTGATTCATGGCATTTTTTAACTAAAGTCAATCATTTTGTTTCTGTGAACGGTTTTGACCCTAACAGGCACATCATGTTAACGGTTGACGTAGTGTCTTTATACACCTGTATTCCTCAAGACGAGGGTATTGAAGCTGTGAGGAACTTTCTAACTAATTTCTATTCTGGTTTTTCAGGAAACACCATTTCTCTGATCTGTAGATTTCTAGAAATTATTTTAGAGAATAATTTTTTTGTGTTTGACCAAGTATATTATCGACAAAAAAGAGGCGTAGCAATGGGGTCTTCAGCTGCTCCAGCCTATGCTAATCTTGTCATGGCTCTGTGGGAGCATCAATTTCTTCCATCTCTAATTGATAAACATCATATTTTGTTTCATTGTCGTTTTATTGACGACTTGTTTTTTATTTTAGATAGCAAAGAGTTGTCAATTGATTCTTTTTTAAATGACATCAACTTATGTTCTGCATATTTGAAGTTTGTCATAGGTGGCCACGGTATTAACATCAACTTTTTGGACGTTAACCTAAAATGGGATTTTGAAGAAAACAAGTTACATAGTTGTATCTATAGAAAGAAAACTTTCAATAATGGGTATCTCCACTACAAAAGTGGACACCCAAAACATGTAATTTCCAACATTCCAAAAGGACAGTTTATCAGGGCAAGTCGTATGACTTCAAAAGATTGTGACGCATTTCAGGAGTTTTGTTTTATTATTTTTTTGTTTACCAACAGGGGTTATCCCGAATCAGATTTACTTAGTATGGCAACTGACATTTACAACAAGCGAACTAGTCACTATCCCCCGATATTGAATTTATGTTCGAACAACTTATTTTCTAAGAACACTAACAACAGTAACACATTTAATTCTACGATTGTGTGTTCACTTGAGATGAATTCTGACAACCAGTATATACAGAATATTATATAAAAAAATTGGCGTATTATTAGGGGAAATGCTGAAATGTATGACACGTTAGGAGATAAACCCTTCTTTGTACATAGGAACGATTTCAACTTAAAAAAGATTTTAGAAAGGGGTAACAGTACCTCCCGTAGTGTTGTATCTAGCAAAAAAGGCATGTATTGTTGTTATGATTGCAACACATGTAGGTATATTCTGACTGGACCATACATTTCGGTGGCTTCCTTTGACAGAACTTTTCCTGTACCTGGTTTTGTGAATTGTCGTTCTTCTGGTGTTGTATATATTGCTTTGTGTTCATCATGCACTGCTTTTTACGTTGGCATGACGACGAGGCAACTGAAAACCAGAATAAGGGAACATTTATATTGTATCAAAACCAAAGATGACAATAACGCACTTTTTAAACATAGTTTGGTTTGTCAGTCTTTTAACAAATTTTTATTTTCAATATTGGAAGTTTGTCAAAAAGACATGAGGGACGGGGACTTTAAAAACTTTTTATTACAAAGGGAGACATATTGGCAGATAAAATTGAGGTCTGATCGCCCCCCAGGTCTCAACGAGACTATTAATGTTAAATGCTTCCTTAAACACAGGAAATTAAAAGTTAACAAAAGTGAAGATTTAGTATGTTTACACATTATTTAAATATGTTCAACACTTTTCCTTTAAATGTTGTATCATTTATTCTTTTAATGACATCATTAATTGTTTTTAATTAATTTCCATGGTGAGTTTTTATCTATTTAAGTCCTGACTGTTTTGTATGTGTTATTCTGAGGAAGTCTGGACCAGCGGATAATTAAATAATATACGCTATTTCTATTCGAGTTGTGGAGTTATTTGCAGTTGCCTTCGTCTTCATTTGGATTTACTAGTCTTTTGTTCTTCATTTTTTATTGGTTTCTGTTAATATTATGGCTGAGGCGGCTGAAGACCCACTTCTAAATCTTAGTGTTCATCCCACGCCTTCTACTGAGAACATCAATTTGACTGCTTTGTTGATTGGTACTCTAACTGATATTAAGAGTTCTCTACAATATCTTGTTACCAAGGCTAATACTGCTGAACCGATTACCAAAACATCTAGTCCTGTTGGGTCTTTCCAGGAATTGGATACTGTCATTTGTTTGGACAACCAACCTCCGACAGGAAAGGATTTGGGTTCCACCGCACCGCGCACTATTGGTCGGACCACTTTGAGTTATTTCTTCGACCATGCTGAGAATCCGTTTGGGTCGCTTGGTAACGTCGACGGATTCAAGAAACCACTACGGCACCAAGACTTCCAGGATAAGCGGGAACAGTTATTCAAACTACTAAAAAGGTACAATGCTATCCACTTGGAAAATTGTTATTTTTCAAGGTGTCTAGAGTTACACATTGTTCCCAAAGGGCTACGTTTTTTCAAATGCCCTAACGGAGTTCTATCTAGTGATCCGTTTTTTGAAACTTTGACCGGCTTTTTCAATGAAGCCGGTTTACAGTTTCTAAAGCTTTTAGTTGACAATAATTTGGTGAAACTACAGGCTCTAAAAAAGGAAATCACCAATTTGGAGCTGTTTTTCAAAGAATCTCTGGATGAAAAAAGTTTTGGGGAGTTTTTTGATTCTATCATTCAGGAATTAAAACACCTTTCAGCTGACAATGTTAACCGGAAACATGGGAAATTACTACGGGACATTAGTGCTTACGAAAACAATTCTGCTTATTTGACTTATGTTCCCTCCAACAAACCTAATAAAGGTTTTAATACCTTTAAACAAACTTCCTTTAAGCCTTCTAACAACTGAGACTGAAACTTTGTTATCAAATATCGATTGTCAGCAAACGGTGAACGCAGCTGAGCCTAATTTGGGTAATACAGCAGAACCAGGACTCGATTCCGTTTCCTCAGGGGGCAACAACAACAACATCATGCCTCATAACGGCGTTGAGGGTATTATTCCTGCTTTAGACCCAAAACCCATTTCAACATCAGACAGTAATTTTTTGACTGCAATTGATAACAATACAGTTGTCAAACCTAAACAAATTTCTAATTTGGGTTCAGCCTCTGCTAATGCTGCGGCACCTTCTTCTTTTACCAACAAGAAGCATCAAGTCTCTACAAAAACTGTGTTAACCTGAAGTCGAACTTTTCTGAGTTCGCAGTCATCGGGGGACGAAACTTAGAACTGGGAAGTAGTTATTTTAGTGTTATTAACTTGACTGACTACACTTTTTCACCTGACGAAATGAACATTTTAAAACTTGGGCTTAATTTTGTTCCACGGTCCAGAGCTAATTATGTTAAGACTGTTATAGATATAAAACAGTATGTAAGGAAACTGAACTTACATTATTTACTGCATGATGTTGCTCATTTTGATCAGGTTTTCATCAAACCTTCCATTTTTTGTCCTAATTTAAATCATACCATGAGGATTTTTGAAGAGAACTGTCTGCAGGATGTTGAACAGTTGTTAGCTCACAGTTTTAAGTGTGAACAAAATTTAACTTATGTCGAAAGTAAAGCCCTAAAAAATTTACAGTCTATGTGTAGTAAGGTAAGGTTCATGAAGAGTGACAAGGGTAACAACATTGTTGTCATGAAGAAAGAGGATTACACTGAAGGCATTTTGAAGCTTTTAAACAACACCGACGAATATGAGATTATTTCCCTTTATGACATCCACAAGCGTCAAAGCTTCATACATTCATATTTATATGAAGCATTGATGGAGGGGGACATTAGTCACGAGCTTTATGATTTTTGCGTCATTAATCAGCCACGTATTGGGGTTATTTTTGGGATTCCCAAAACCCATAAATCCCTAGTAAACCCACCCTTCAGGCCTATTGTTTCATCACCTCATAGTATTACTGAAGGGTTATCTTTGGTCATCGACGCCTTATTGGGTCCCGTCATTAGTAATGAAATTTCCTTCCTACGTGATTCATGGCATTTTTTAACTAAAGTCAATCATTTTGTTTCTGTGAACGGTTTTGACCCTAACAGGCACATCATGTTAACGGTTGACGTAGTGTCTTTATACACCTGTATTCCTCAAGACGAGGGTATTGAAGCTGTGAGGAACTTTCTAACTAATTTCTATTCTGGTTTTTCAGGAAACACCATTTCTCTGATCTGTAGATTTCTAGAAATTATTTTAGCGAATAATTTTTTTGTGTTTGACCAAGTATATTATCGACAAAAAAAAGGCGTAGCAATGGGGTCTTCAGCTGCTCCAGCCTATGCTAATCTTGTCATGGCTCTGTGGGAGCGTCAATTTCTTCCATCTCTAATTGATAAACATCATATTTTGTTTCATTGTCGTTTTATTGACGACTTGTTTTTTATTTTAGATAGCAAAGAGTTGTCAATTGATTCTTTTTTAAATGACATCAACTTATGTTCTGCATATTTGAAGTTTGTCATAGGTGGCCACGGTATTAACATCAACTTTTTGGACGTTAACCTAAAATGGGATTTTGAAGAAAACAAGTTACATAGTTGTATCTATAGAAAGAAAACTTTCAATAATGGGTATCTCCACTACAAAAGTGGACACCCAAAACATGTAATTTCCAACATTCCAAAAGGACAGTTTATCAGGGCAAGTCGTATGACTTCAAAAGATTGTGACGCATTTCAGGAGTTTTGTTTTATTATTTTTTTGTTTACCAACAGTGGTTATCCCGAATCAGATTTACTTAGTATGGCAACTGACATTTACAACAAGCGAACTAGTCACTATCCCCCGATATTGAATTCATGTTCGAACAACTTATTTTCTAAGAACACTAACAACAGTAACACATTTAATTCTAGGATTGTGTGTTCACTTGAGATGAATTCTGACAACCAGCATATACATAATATTATATCAAAAAATTGGCGTATTATTAGGGGAAATGCTGAAATGTATGACACGTTAGGAGATAAACCCTTCTTTGTACATAGGAACGATTTCAACTTAAAAAAGATTTTAGAAAGGGGTAACAGTACCTCCCGTAGTGTTGTATCTAGCAAAAAAGGCATGTATTGTTGTTATGATTGCAACACATGTAGGTATATTCTGACTGGACCATACATTTCGGTGGCTTCCTTTGACAGAACTTTTCCTGTACCTGGTTTTGTGAATTGTCGTTCTTCTGGTGTTGTATACATTGCTTTGTGTTCGTCATGCACTGCTTTTTACGTTGGCATGACGACGAGGCAACTGAAAACCAGAATAAAGGAACATTTATATTGTATCAAAACCAAAGATGACAATAACGCACTTTTTAAACATAGTTTGGTTTGTCAGTCTTTTAACAAATTTTTATTTTCAATATTGGAAGTTTGTCAAAAAGACATGAGGGACGGGGACTTTAAAAACTTTTTATTACAAAGGGAGACATATTGGCAGATAAAATTGAGGTCTGATCGCCCCCCAGGTCTCAACGAGACTATTAATGTTAAATGCTTCCTTAAACACAGGAAATTAAAAGTTAACAAAAGTGAAGATTTAGTATGTTTACACATTATTTAAATATGTTCAACACTTTTCCTTTAAATGTTGTATCATTTATTCTTTTAATGACATCATTAATTGTTTTTAATTAATTTCCATGGTGAGTTTTTATCTATTTAAGTCCTGACTGTTTTGTATGTGTTATTCTGAGGAAGTCTACGGACGAAAGCGGATAATTAAATAATATACGCTATTTCTATTTGAGTTGTGGAGTTATTTGCAGTTGCCTTCGTCTTCATTTGGATGTATGACCTGCCTTTGTGAAAGCTGAATTGGGTCAGGTCCAGATTTTCAAGGTTTACTGTGCCATTATTAGGCCCAGGATTATCTGTTTCTATTATCTTACCTATAAAACTAGTCAAACTTATGGGTCTGTACTTTTCCAGGATAGCAGATGGTCCCCCTTTATGCAGAGGCATAATTGCTGCTGTCCTCCACTCTACTGGGACAAAGCCAGTCCAGAGGCTGTGGTTAAATAGAAATCCTAATTGACCTGATAGCCTGATATAAGCTGTTTAAGAGGCAACCTGGTATACTGTCAGGGCTCATTGATGCCATGCTTTTAGCTTTAGAGAGCGATGTGGTAACCTGTTCTTTGGTGATAATTGGCAGTGGAGTGGTGGATGGTATTTCTTTGGGGTGAATTGGTGTTGATGGGGTGGTGAAATTTGAACTGATCTGTTGGCCAGCAGATTTGCTTTATCTTCTGGCTAAGTATAGCTGATGCCATCTACAACTAATTCTCCACACCGTTGGGTGTTGCCCTTAATATTGTGGATATTATTGAATAATGCTTTTAGTTATCCTTAGCTTTGGAGGATATTTTTGCGTCAAAGTCTGCTTTCAGAGACTTCACTAGTTCCCTGTTTCACTTGTTTAGACTAATGAAGGACTTTTTGTGCTGTTGTGGGCATTCCCTCTTGCTTCATGACAGGATTTTCTTTCTTTTGTTGTACAGCCTATTAATACCTAGTATCCAAAATAGTGGCTTGCTTTTGTGGTTTGATTTTGGTTTATTTTAGTCTGGTACTGCCATTTCTATGCAGTTGTTTATATGGAAATACAGGGCTTTTGTGTACGGATATAAGCAAGTGTGGAATTCTTTAATTATTAATGAGTGACCTCCCTCCAGATCGCCACCTATTTTATTAATATATTAATAATATATTGATATAATTGTCAGCCTCATTAGCTAAAGTTAAAGAGATGCTACTCCCACTTTTGTTATGGCTATCCTCAAAGAGCCCATCGATAGAATCATTCATTATTATTATATCATAACCAATGATATTTTGTGAGTTATACTTTTTTGAGGTACTTAACTTAAAATCCTTTTTCCTTGTCTTCCCTTTGGCCTCTTCAAATGAGAGCTGTGATTCTAGTTCTTGTCCTAGCACTTTTATTTTATTTTTCTCTGTACAATCCTTAGATGTCTGAGTGATAGTTTCTTCAATAGAACTCTGTCTTCCCTAATACCAATCCTTGATGCATTCAACAATTGTCATAAATGCTTTTACATAACGATAACTATATTCCAATAAATCAATGTCCACTTTGCTTTGGAAGGTCTTTGAAAGCAGGTCTATGTTTATGCAGGTCTATGTTTAACCATCGAATGACATTTATATTAAGCAGCTAAATATCGAACCCTATCCATTGAATGTTCATTCAGCGAATGTTCATTTTTTTGACAGGGAAAGTAACTAGTTGGCCAACTCTTCCATGTGTCACACACCACAGTATTTCAAACCTACCCAGGTGGTACAATGGGGAAAAGGACAGACAGAGAATTGTTTGCCAAATAGTTACTTTCCCATTCTCTGAAATGAACATTCACTGAATTAACATTCAATGGATATGGTTCAATGTTTAGCCATTCAATTCAACTGTTGTTTGATGGCTAAACACGGACCCTTTGAAAGCTCGGCCAATTTAATTCAATTAGCACAATAATTATTGTATAAAACATTTTTGAAATATACTCTAAAATGCTGATACTATCTAATGTACTTAGATTTCAGATCTTCTAACAATCATAGATTTAAAGACTCCATTATTGATTGCTTGCTTAAAAAAAATGAACAAGGTAGCCAACAGTTCACCTGTGCTCATAGCCTTTAAAGTCCTTGTTTGCATTTTCAGGAATGCTGGAGGGTAATAATCAAGTAAAACAAAGCAATGTCAGAAGAAACTAGGTTAGATTGCTCGGTGCAACATGATGGTCTGCTAGTGGTGTGACCAGGCAACATATCTATATTATTGATTGAACTAAGACATTGACAGTTGCATAGTAAGTAGTATATATGAGTATAGTCCACTCGTGTAAATGGTACTGCTACATACCAAATGCATGGATTATTTTCAGCATGTGACACATATAAATGCAGGCAAAACTTGCGCAGCATTATTTACTGAAAGGATCACATACCAAATATGTGTAGAAATAGTTGATCATTTTCACAGAAGGTGCCACATACCAAATGCAAACATAAATAGCAATGTTATTTACTGTAAGTATCACGTTCCAAATTTGTACATAAATAGCAGAGCATTATTCACATAAGGTGCCATATATCAAATTTATAAAGGTTCCATTTGACAACTGTATGTATAAATAGTAGATTATTATTCCTAGATGTGTCACATGCAAACTGCATAAATAACAAAACACTATTCACAGAAGGTGCCATAATCCAAATGTGTGTATAACTATTGTTATTCATAGTAGGTATCATAAATCAAATTCATGCAGAAATAGCAGAGCAATATTTACAGAGTGCATGTGATGCACACCAAATGTTGAGTATCAGCTAACTACAGCAACATACAAAAAAAAAGTGTGAGCTACTAACATCCAGGTGAATGTCAACCCAGCAAAAATAGTGACTATGCTGACATCTGCTATTAATGCAAGGATACCATCAGTACCATGAACAGAGCTGTCTTCAGTATTGTTGATTCTTCAAGATATGCCTGTTGTATTGAACATTGACATGGTTGGAACAAATGGACAGATACCAAACGTTGCAAGTTACCTAAACTAACTGTTTGAAAAGTTCAGGATCACAAAGATTCATAGTGTCTGTGGAAAGCCCATCCTATATAGGCCAATGTCTACACTGCAGAGGTGAATAGCACCATCCAGAGACAAAGCAGGGGCTGCATGGACATATCACAAGCATGTGCCTGCAGAATATGCATCACCTATCTCAACTTAATGATAGCACATACAGCAGATTACACAAGGATCCCAGCATCCTCTAGGTTGGAAACCAAATCTCCCATAAGAACAGATACACTTTCACTGGCAAGCCATTTAATGTATATAACATCCTCAGACACTAAAAGATCTGACTCATGTCCAGCTGCATACAATAGAATAGAATAGAGTATGTGGTGTCTGGAGTGTGATGTGTGAAATATCTTGAACTATATTACGCTGTAACAATAGAGGATGAGTTTCCAGATGACCAGTGAAACATCAAGCAAGAATCTGGGTTTTGTAAACTTACAGCAGAGGAATTATTATGGTTCAGACAAACTACAGTAACATTTATTCAAGTTATCCATGTCTTATGGAGTTTTAGTATGAATTACTGATTCTGGTTTATTTGTATGGGATATGGTAATTAAACTGACCGTGTAAACAGTGAGTGGAATCAAGTTTATGTAGGTGTAGCTTCTATGTATATATTTATGAATGGGCTCTCTTATGATGGTTTTCTTTTCTAGTTCTGAGATGATTTTTAACATTTTTAACATTTCAGGCACATCATGGCTTATTTTATTAATGTGTGCTATTTTTATAGTTCACTTTTTAGAAGTTTGTTCATTTTATATAATTTGTTATGCATAGTTATTTATAATGTTTCTATTTTGCTGTTAATGCATGTTATTTTTTGATCAGCAGGTTTTGATTCTGTTTTAACTTTACATTTTAATGATTTCATTTAGGTAGCTGGGGATGTTTTGCAATGCTTAGTCTTTATTTTCAGTTTATGTAGTGTTTAACTTTATTGGGACTGACACGATTGTCTAGAGTATCTTTTCTGATTATTTGGAAAGCTGTTGGCATGCATAGGATAAAAATGCACATAAATAAAAGTGCGTACATCTTAAAACGAAGTGCATGACCTCTGCATTCTGACTCATTAAGATATATATACTTAGCAACAGAGACCTTACAGTGCTTGGTGAAATTAGTCTTCCCTTTCATTTAATTCAATAGTCTCACTGTTAACTGATATAGTTTTGTTTAGTTATGCTAAGTTAAATGATTCAGATTTGATTCTAATATTCTTAGATTGGTTTTATTCAGTACTCTCTACGATTTTTGCATAACAGATTGTAAGGAAGCCTCATATACTTAGGAAAAATGGAAAGCAGATTTAGCCAAAATATGTTGGGATTGCTATATTTGTGGTTATGCATGGACTGCAGCAATTTCTCATATGCTGTTGAGTTCAGGTAAGGCCACTATAGACTTCAGAAAATGATAGTGTGAATCTGTGAGAGATGCAAACGCTATATTTTCCTTTCTTCCACTAAAACAGAGGAACTATGAAATAAGGGTTGCATAACAAAAAAATGATTACTTTGGCCTATAAGTCTCAAAGAAGAAATGTTACACTGATGGAACTATTGGAGGGTGACGAAGGCTCACACTATGTGTTACTTCTGACTATGTTTTGGGAAATGTTTTCAATGAGATCTTTGGGAGTTGCTGAATGGAGCAACAGAACACCCAGAATAATTTAGAAATGAAGTAGTAAAAAAATGAATAAGTGTTGTTGAAATTTGACAGCCTAGGAAAAAATGTACATTTGAGGGCCACCCCGATATATGAGGTCATGATTTTTCAGAAATTCCATTGATAAAGAGATCATATTTCACAGATAATATTAATAATGGTCACACATGCAAAATCTTAACTGCACCTCTTCCTATCAACATATCTACTTCTCCCTGTGCAATCTTTTATGGATAACTATAATTTGACTCCTTACAAGAATGTACAGATAAATTCTCAACCAACCCTTCTGACACTAACAGTAATACCACTTTATAATTGCAATGTTACCTCTAAGCTTCAAATGTAAACACTTTCTATATTTCTTCTGTTTCAGCCAATGATACTAAATCCCTGTTGCTTAAATGAAATCTCCACCTTAGAACATAAAAACATGTTTTTTTCATTGTATCTTTGTTTTCTGAGTTATTTCAATCCCTCAAATCACTCCAAGTGCTTGTTTTACAATTTTAATGTGTTTCCCACAAAATGGTAAAAAATAGTGTCTGTCTCTTGGTAACGTGATTTTGTTTTTTTGCTTTCATTCCTTTTCCCAGAATAAATTTCATGTCCTCTTTATATGAGTCATGCTAGATATAAGGAAGTGTTGTTTTCTCATGCCATTAAGACAGAAAGGCAGGACTGTGAAGCACAGTCATCTAATACACCTTCTGTAACAGAGCTGCTTCTATGTTGCCCTGACAGAGCCTCATTCATGTGTCTGTTTGAGTTTGTTCTATGCTATAAATAGCTGTTAGCTACTTCCAGCAAAAAAAGTAGTTAAATAGCAGGCTTTTGTAAACAGATTCTTCTGTAGTTATAAAGGAATTGATAGACCTTCCCCTCCACTCTCATGCTGAGATGTGAATACACTGACTACAGTCAATGATCCTTGCTGTATCACGTACAGATGATAAGTGGTAGTACTCCAGACTAAGTCTGTCTGCTACTTCCCAATATCTTCAGTGGGAAGTTTTTCTCTCTCATGAATGATGCAAAATTAAAACATGCTTTACTAGTTCCTTAATTAATACTGTCATGTTCAACCGCTTTTCTCAATTTAATATTTATTTATACTTTGGTAATGAGGAAAGTGAACTGGTCAGGACCATTTTCAGCCACAACTCAGGCTACATTGGCAAAGAAAATAACAAGTAATAAATGCAATTAGCAAAACAAAGAAAAAATACTGATATAAAGACATTGACAAAGATTGCATATGCAACACATAGCCAGTGCGTGAGAGTGAATAAGCAAAACGTTATGCAACATTTGCTAGAATGCATACTTTAATAATGCTTAACTCCACTATGTTAACTTTATTATAAATAAATTGTATGCACCCATTTTGTACACACACACATACACTCACACACACACACACACACACACACACACACACACACACACACACACACACACACACACACACACACACACACATTTAATAATATATAATGTGTAATATATGTACACACACACACACACATACACACACACAGCACACACACACACACACACACATACACACACACACACACACACACACACACACACACACACACACACACACACACACATATATATATATATATGCATTTATATATAAGTACATGTGCACAAAAACAGTGCGTGTGTGTGTGTGTGTGTGCGTGTGTGTGTGTGTGTGTGTGTGTGTGTGTGTGTGTGTGTGTGTGTGTGTGTGTGTGTGTGTGTGTGTGTGTGTGTGTGTGTGTATAAAATGGGGAGGTAGACTGTATGGCTGTGTGTGTACCTCATGTCATTTAAATAAAAACAAATCAAAATTGAAATTTTGTGTAACTGTGTGTGTGTGTGTGTGTGTGTGTGTGTGTGTGTGTGTGTGTGTGTGTGTGTGTGTGTGTGTGTGTGTTTGTGTGTGTGTGTGTGTGTGTGTGTGTGTGTGTGTGTGTGTGTGTGAATTTAAACACAGTTAACTACTTCTGATTTCCTTTTCTTAATGTTTTTAATGCAAGGGTACATAGTAAACGTATGCTAAAGTAAATTCAGCTGTGTATTATGGTTGTCATCAGTGGTCACATTTCCTTTGTGGACTAGAAAATACTCATATACTCTATCACTTTAATGACTGACTCAAAGTCAGTGGAAATTTCTTACCATGGATCTGAGTGTAATATGCATCCCCCTCTGGAAGGATGTCACAAAAAAACATAAGAAACTTTTTTTATGAGCAGGATCAGTGCACCTGGGTGGTAGGGTTGCCATTTGTCTCTTTTTCTGCAGTTTTGTCCTTTGTGGTGGGGTGCTTAAAATGGTAAATGTGTTGATACTTTAGAAGAAAAAATATTTTCTGACTTTTCTGTAAATGTCACAGAAATCTTTACTATTACATTTATCATAACATATAAACTACTTTATAAATAACCACAATATATAGCTTAGCATTTCAATACTGTGTTGTTGCTTATGTAAATTTGTCAGAAGAGGTGACAACTGCCTTTAAACCCTTGACTGATTTAATTGCTTTTGTTTTGCTATCTAAGGGGGTATTAAGTTCTCCTGCTCTCTGCAATAAAAACAGTGGAAAACAGTTCCGCAGCTTTCTGTGTTTTTTATATCGTCTACTGTGTACCTGCCATTAGCAGGATTAATTGCCCATCTAAGACTGACAGCAGTACCTGACAGGTTAAACTTCAAATTAATCTGTGTCTATGGTATGTCATGCAAGTGGAGACTAAGTCCTTTGGAAAGTATGTGAGAAGTTAAGCTTAAAAAAAGTAGATGGGCTTTCCCTTTTTTGATTCCAAAGCAAGGAAATGAAAGTTTTAAAAATTGCAAGCAGGTTTCAGAAGTATTATAGGGAGAAAATAAATATAAGGATTGAGTTAATTATTAGGAGCGGGTGGTGTTTTCCTTTAAATTAAATTCTAAAGGTTCTAAAATGAGTAAGCTGCATCCAATTTTTCTAATGCCTGCATCCAAAATAATTTCCAAACCATTCATCTGTATTTTTAATCTTGCTCTCTCTTACCAAGCATACTCTGTGGTTTATTTAAACATGCTATACTATTACCTATTCTAAAATGCTCTGTACCCACTCTGACCTGAAAGACTACAGCTTATATCAAACATCCGTTCATCACTACAGTCTTTGAAAGTTTACTGTATTTAAACATATTAATAGCTATAGACCTCTGTGTGACCATCACCATGATTTCTGTAATCTCTTTAACATTGTGACTGCCTTACTTTTAACTACTAATATCATATAACAACATGAAAGAGCTTATTACAGCTGGTGTGTTCATTGATATGAGTAAAACATTCAGATCTGTTAATCATGCCCTTCTTCTTACTGGTGCAGTGGTTCCATAACTATTTAAATGACAGAACATTTCAGGTATATATACACTTTCAACTCAATCAGTTTAAAAAGTGGAATGGGATAAGGTTCTGTGTTAATCCCCTAACTTTTCTCAGTATTTATAAATGACTTCATCATTGACAATTCAGCCCTGAATGTCATCCTATGCACTGATGACATCCTGCTATCAGAATCCAATGAATCATGTAATATCCTAAAAGTCAGTTTTCAATCCAACTTTTACATCTCTGCAAATGGGAAAAAATCCATCCTTATGATATTTGTAACAAAATCAAAATTATCATCACTAGAGCCATTCACACTTTGTTCTGCAGTTATAGCATTAATAGTACTGAGTAAAGACTTACCTGCGACTTACACTGGACCGATGACTAAACACTTCCATGCAAACTGATAAAATTGCAACTCAAGTACATGCTCATCTTACACTCTTCTACCATATCTTCCCTCTCCTCTTACCCATTGTCAGAACTGCCACTTCTAGAAGCATGCTCTTTACCAAAATTAAGTGGAGCCTACCCATAATATGCTGTCACTCAGTTTATAACAGTCACAACTTCTAGACTACTGAAAATAAGATTTGTGGATTTACTACCTTGTCAGGTGCTAGACCTATCACTGTGATGTACTAAAGACTATCAACTGGCTTCTGTTATCCTACAGAGCAACCCTCCTTACCAGTATATTACTTCTTTAAACCCTAAAACAGGGATATTGCCCATCAAAGAAAAGAGAATTATTAATCAGGTAGGCAACCCATTCGCCAAGAAGCCCTAATGAAGAATGTCTCCTTCCTACTTATGGTAGTACACTCTGGTAAAGTCTATTGTCATTCATTTTGCTGTGTGTTTTAAAAGCCTCCGGATGGTCAAACGCCCTTTCAAGACAACAATAGGAGAAAGAGCCTTATCCAAATTAGGTCCTGCTATGTGGATCAAACTGGCAATTAACATAAGAAATCATTGGACTTTATCAGCTTTCAAACATGAGCAAGCCATCTGTACCTTTTTTTTCATGACATTGGATAACAATCCAGTCTTACATCCCACTAGCCTCACTAGTAATGCATAATCCAATAAATGATTGTAGAAGATTATAATGCTCAAAACAGTGAATGTCCTTTTTTTCAGCTCGGAACTCTGGTCTGCTAATGATTGGCAGTAGATTTTTACGTGCTGAGTTGCCAGCCCTGATGCACAACCTTCAAAGAAAGTACGCCCATTCACACATGTCTCCACACAGAAGATGCTCTAGCTGAGAAATGAACAGGACAACGTCTTACTGTGAGGTGACAATGCTACTGTAGCACCATCACCGCAGTAAATTAAAAGTGCAAATTTTATCAGTGTTGTGACAAAATGGGAAGATACTCAGTTTCACTGAAAAAAGAATTTTTGTTGATCAGGACTTTTCTATGAGGAATTGGCAGAAAAGGAATTGTTGAAAATTGATGTTGTAATTGCATTGTGAATGCCTTATATGAGTAGGGGCAGGTAGGAGGTTGATAGACATATTCCAGAGGGTTGGGGTAATTAGCTAGGCTTAAAATGGCCCACAAGGGACATTAGCCTAGTAGTAATCTATGATAAGATGGGAGATGGGGCTGCACATCAGGAACAAATGAGAATACATTGTTAAATAACTTACTTTCTCCTGAAAAGGAAACCATGACTGAAAAAAAGGGACACAAGGATATGAGACGAAGGAACGCTAAGGAGAATTAAGCCAGGGATGAAGGTAAAGTTTAAAAATGGACAAATTAAATTAAGAACTAAAATATGCTGAAGTATGAGCTCACATCTATACAAAAGTTGTAGAATCAGAGTGATATCTATTTGATATTTCAGGGGGGAGAGGATAAAGTGAGAGAGTGAATAGCTAGCAGTGGCATCAGATTCAAGTATCTGCTCAAATAAGAAAAGGAAGCAAAATGTGCAGCGGATAGGGATATTGCATAGAGTTAATATTTTGTTGTTGGTTTTAGAAGAGTTCTGTTGTCAGCTACTAGAAAATAAGAATATGTGTAGCAGATATCTGCAAAAGTGCAACAGGCAAGTAAGTGGGAGTAACTAGTAAGTCTTGGGTATTTAAACAAAGCTATCAGAGTAGTTGGGGGGAAGGCTAGTTAACAATCAGAATGCTGTTAAAGTTAACCATATGGAATGTGAAAGGCCTGGGAGATAAAAATATAATCTGGGGAATATTACCAGAACATAGACAGAGTGAAGCATGGTCGATAATGCTGCAGGAAACTCATTTGTTTACAAAAGAACATGAATATATAATAAGAAAAGGATTTGAGCAAGGGTCCCATCTGAATGGAATAGAAGAAAGAAAGAGAGGGATGATAATGCTTATCAAAAGAGGGGCTGCCTTCCAACAAAAGTAATGGACAGCAGATGAGAGAGAAGATGTGTGTTAGTAATGGGCAACTGGGAGAGCAAAATAGTCACTTTAGGCATTTTTTAGTTACTACCTAAAATGAAAGGGAGAGAGTTAAAGAAAATAATACTAGAAATAATAGAGTTAATGTAGGAGACTGGAGTTTAGCAGGAGACTAGAACATGGTAACAGCTAGAGAAGATGTAAGCAGTGACACCTGGAAAACCAAGTTGCTATTAAGAGGAATATTTTTGAGAAACATAATGAAATCTTTTGGGTTGTTGGACTACAGAGGATATTTTGCAAAATAGTTACGTTTTTACATACAAATCACGGCAGTATAGGACAATGTCAAGGTTAGATCAGTGGTACATAACTAGAGAACATAAAAGATTAGTAAGGGACATGACAACATATCTCATTCTATTCTACTAGCTGATCATGCACTGCTAATGCTAGAGTTAAAACGCCCAGGAGATAGACTGGTCACGTGACACTAGGAGACTCAACTTAAATTGGCTGAGAAACCAGCAGATGAAAATGAGAATACAAGAATTGCTGTATAGAGTTGAAAAATGAGTACATTCTAGGTTAATGGATGAGATGGAGGCTGAGAAGAATTTAAAAATGAGATAAGAAGAGGTTTTAATGAATGGGTAAGGGAGCAAACTAAAACATGGTCAGACAGTGAACCATTAAGGTCTTACTAAATAACATTGCTACAAAGTTCCTTTAGTCTGATGGGAACATTCCTTTTTGTTCATCAAATAACATAATCCATATAGGCACTGGACAACATATACCACATTCTTACTGTTATAAAAATTAATATTACACAATTTAATCTTATTGATATTAATATTTATAAAATAATCTTTAGATATAAATTTACACCTACTGCAAACATTGCAATTATTTTTCAAGCTTGCAATCTAACTAGATCTTTTACAATATTAACAACTGGACATAAAAAATGGAAATGTACTAATACATTTTGTAAACTAGCACAATATGAGTATGATGCTATTATTCTTGATGGTATATTTGCTTTTAAAGCCAGATTGAAATGAAGCATAGGGCAAAATGTTTTAATAACTTTAAATGCATCTTTTGAATATGTTTTATATTGCATTACTATGCAAAATCATCCTGATTTCTTATTTGCATTGTCCTTAAATTTCTTTTCTTTTCACCAAAATAGCATACTCCATTTGGGCATAGGACCACATAAACCACATTATTACTATTATGGGGATAATCTAGGATTAGAAAGATTAAATATATGTTCTCAGAGCAATTCAGATAGTTACATCAGGCAGCTTACAATAAAGAAACGAAGCCATTTAAGATGAATGAGTATCAATGCATATAGGATTTGTTGGACATCCTTTGTAAATAGATCTGTGGGGGTGGGAAATTGGGGTAGTAGAGATGATACAATTTAACCTGGGAGAAATGAATGCCAGAAGTGAGAGGATCAGCTGTGGAATTTTTGTGAAAAAAAACAGAGAGAATGGACACACTGACATAAAGAGGGCTATATGAGATAGTGGGGAACTATGGTGTTGAAGTTACAAGAAGGAATCTACAGAGACCACGGACTGTTAGTTTCTGTACTGAGCATTGGTTATTAAGGAATTATACCATAGAAGCAACAAGAAAAGTGCACAAAACCTTGACTGAGGACAGATGAGTGAGAAAATGGAAAACAGTCAAAAATTGGTAGGAGATATCTGAGAAAGGGCTCACTGATAAAATATGGCAGGTGTTAAGTATGCAACCAGATTCAGAAAAAATGTTGAATTTTTGCATGGAAATACTTGTATATGTATTTTAACACTCCAGGTAAAATGTATAATGTTCCCAGATGCACATAAACTATGTTGGAGCTGTCATCAAAACCAAAAATGTGATTCCATGCATATTTTCTGGAAGTATAAGAAGCTTTATACATTTAAAAGAGATTTGAATCACTTAATACAGAGAGTGCTGGGGAAAGAGTGACAACTGTGGGAGATCATTTTTTATTTCAATTGAATATAATCAAGACTATTGAAAAGATAGGTGAAATTGGTAGCAGACATTGCCCGGATTCACTAATATTCCATGCAGGACTAGCTTAGTCCTGCATGGAAACACCCGTTTAGGAGCAGAACGGCAGCACACCATGCATATTAATGAAGGCATGCTGCCCGACCTCCTAGGCTTACATGGAGTGTATATGAGTGCAGGGGGCATGTCTGATAGCAGAGCTCTCAGAATAAATATACCCCTGCAATGTAGAACAGCAGAAAGTGGAAATAAATGAACGAGACCACGCATAGGTATCTGCATATCCCTACCAACAGTCCCCCATGTGTACAACAACAACAGTACATAAAAATCAAATGAAGAAACTCTTTTATTTTTTTTTTAAATCCAAGTACAGCTAACCGTAGGTGCGCAGGTATGCTCATTGCTTAGCTATGTTTAAAGTAGCTTAAAAGGCTGAAGAGGATAACAAGGAAGATATATGCAAATGGAGCAATACAGGAACAGTGTAGTGGGTAGAGCATTCCCCTAATGAGCAGGCATACCCGGTTCGGGTCCCACTGCAGCACAGTCAATTTTACATGGCAAAGCACGTTATGAGCAATATTCTTGTTGAAAAACCCATGAAATAACATATATTTATGAACTGGAGTACTGCAATAAATGCTTATGTGAAGTGTTAGTGTCATAATAAATAAGGCACTAGTAAGCATATATAAGCACTAGCAAGCATGTTTAAATGTGTTTGCTTGGGTGTAATCATTGCCTACACAGATTAAGCAAAGTAGAAGCTAACTGGGTGTAAGAAACTGTGACCGGATTTTAGCAGTGCTTACCTCTGCACAAACCTGCTTACAACTGCTTTAAAGTGCCTTAATCACTCTGTATCCAATGGCCCGTGTTCTGCCCAGCAACAAAATAAACAGCCTCTGCAAGGCTTGAAACCAAGACCCTGTACACTACAGTCACAGTAGTTAACCACTAAGCCATCATAGCAGAACATAAGATTGAGGTTTCAACAAAGAAATCTTCACCATAGGAAAATCAAACTGAACATGTGAAAGGAATCTATGTAGAGTGTGTTGTTGAATAACCTGCTACATAACATAAATATGCAAACTGGAATACTGCAGGAATACCAGATGTGAGGTGATATACTAATAAAGTGTGGAAGTCCCCAGGACCCCATACAGTGTATGTACACATGAATCACAAATACCTGACACATATATAACATGTAACAAATAATACAGCAATGCCAAAAGGAAAATATAATGCAAATGAAATATTAAACAATGCTAAGCATTGCACAGCTCAGCTTAGTTAGGGTAAGCAATGTGCAGGCCAGCTAACTCAATCTGCCCAGTGGTATGCCCCTTTAAGCAATGCCAACATTAGTTAAGCAGGTGTGCCCATAGCTTAACCTTTTTGAAAACCATCTAATCACGGGAAAGTGCAGGAAATTGGGTGTATTTAAACCCCGCAGGTGGCAATAATTATCATAACTGGTTGCAGCTCCCTACTGCAGGCAAAATGGCTGGAGTTGGGGAAGGCACTCGATTTAGAGTGCAGCGCTGACGCACCCAGGAGTCCAGATTCATGGTATGGCTCCTGGTAAAACACCATGAGGTGAGACTACTGCACGGCCAGTACCAGGGCTCTCAGTATAAAATGGAGGCCTGGGGCAGTCTCGCCTGTGACCTCATCAGTGCCACTGGTATCCCACAGACTGGTGAGCAGGTCAGGCATCACCATGCTGACCTGAAACAGCAGAGGGGTGATCTCTTGGATCAGTGGATCCAAGAAGCAAGGCAGATAGCCGATGCCCCAGCACTAAGTACCCATTCTACTATGTAGATAATATTGCCTAGCTTGTGTATACTATGGATAGGTAATGGCTAAATATCACTGTATTTCTCTGACAACTGCAGATGAGTGGGCTGCAAACCAGCAAGCCCATGCTGCTAGGCTGCAAAGGCTGTGTCGCGAGGCAGGTTAGTAATATTCTTGCATGTACTGTCATAATGAATAAAGATAACAGTTCTGGAAAGTCTTGTACCAGTATAAAAATATATTGTGTATGGGATGTACTGACTAAACCAGACAATATAGCAGGAAGACTGCCATATAGGCTGCATGGAAATAAAGGTGTAATATCTTGTGAATAAAGTATAATCCATGGAGTGCTTGTGAACATCCATCTTACATATGTTGTTGTAATGTTGCAGTCTATCAATAGTACTGTTGTATTAAGCAGTTTTACCCACACTTTTGAATGCAGGTAAAATGTGTAGGAAGGTCAGTATAACAATGATGGAAGTCCCAAGACGTCAGTCATATAGAACAACTGAAGAAGACTTAGACAGAAACCATTGGAATGCTTTACACTAATTCGGTGAAAGCACAGTGTACTGTGATGTCAACTGTAATATTTTTACCACACACAGTAGGGGTTTGAATCCCGGGAATGGTAGTAAGTTGTATGCATAATCATACCCCACAACTGTACAGAGTTTGTGAGAATGTTCAGATAGAAAGCTGGATGCATAATTAGACCCAACAACTGTACAGAATTTGCTAGAATGTTCAGATAGTAAGCTGTAAGCATAATCATAACCATCAACTGTACAAACTGTGGCAGAATGTTTAGGTGGTCAGCTGTATGCATAGTCATAGCCCTCAACTGTTCTGATCTGTCCAGCATGTCCAGATAAATGGCCCAAATCTGCTGCCCGGCAACCTGTTCCCCTGACAAATCAGTGTGATGATCCAAGAAATGTAGGCAGCTTATACTGACATATAATGGATAGTCAGACCTGAACATGAAAAGAGAATGTATATGGAAACAAACCCGTCATTGTAGCATCTCACCCAAAGTGTATGACAGCTATTCCAAAATATGTCACATTAACACCTGCATCCTGTCAAGCCTTGACCAATGTGTGTGCAATAACAGATTGTTAGGTAAGTGTATAACATCAACATGGAATCTTGGAGTATGTGTAGTATTTGTCAGGTAGTGTTAACAAAGTTTTTCTCCACAGCTATAACAGGTAAGAGGTGTAGACTTTAGATACAACACAGGTCACATATGTACCTGTCTACAAGCATGGAATTTGGGGGTATGTGTATAGATTGTCAGGTAGTGTTAACAATGATTTTCTCAACAGGTATAACAGGTAATTGGAGTAGACTGTAGGTACAACACAGGTCACATATATACTTGTCTACAAGCATGAAATCTGGGAGTTGTTTGTCTTTCGACTTTTCGGTAAGGGGTCCCCACAGTGGAACTCCGGACTGCTAATGATTGGCAGTAGATTTTTACAAAACGCCGAGGAGCCAGCTGGACACCCAACCTTCAATGAAGGCATGCCCATTTACACACACATGTCTTTCGAACACTACCCAACCATGGGGAGGACATGCAGACTCCACACAGAAAGCACTCCCAAGCCCAGGCGAGAATCGAATGGGAGAACCTCTTACTGTGAGGTAACAACGCTACCGCTGTACCACCGTGGCATTCTGGGAGTATGTGTAGAAATTGTCAGGTAGTGTTAATAAAGAATTTCTCAACAGGTATAACAGGTAAGAGGTGTAGACTGTACGTAAGACACAATCCACACATATACTAATCTACAAACATACCATTATACAAAGTAAGGACATTGGGTAGTGTAATAATACATGTAAGGGACAGATCACAGTGACTAAGAAAGTTGTGAAAACTACAGGGATATATTAGCTGGTAATTGACCTCGCTCTCTCAGCCCCTCTATATGTGCAACAATAACCTTATAACACATCTCAATGGGTATGTGTACACGCCAAACATTTGCTGGGACATATGTCCTATTGGTTTATAAATACTCACATTTGGTACTATGCATGTGCCCTGTTAAAATACTCCCATATTGGTGGCCTGTTGCCATCAATGAAACCTGCATGCTGTTGTAATGGCCACTGTTGTCCCATATATGCATGTGTTCTGCTTAATCTGCAACTGTTGTAAACTGGTGTCTTGGGTGAATGGGAATACCTATGTATGCTATTATAATTAATCCTGAAAGCTGTTGACTATGACTAACTGATATATTTCTTAAAAATGCAGCACCATAGCTCTTATGGGAAGGTCGATCCCAGCGGACCCACCTGTCCCACCTCAGCTGGTCATAGTACTGGGCACCAGCACATCTGGGGCCCAGCCTGGGACCTTCTCCTCCATTGGCCCTACACCACCTTTGTGTGGAATCACTGCAGGGGATGGGGCTTGGCCCCCCGGGAGTGGGGCGGAGAGGTACCTGTCACCTGCAATCAGGTCCAAGCTGGGTGCATAGGGAGCTCGACAGGCAGTTTTGAGACCAGCTATGCCAGCTTGAGGGCCGCATGGTGCAATTAGAGGGTGAGCCTGCCCCTCCTACCCAGCCCCGGCACAGCCACCTTTGGGGCCGAGATGATGCAGTGGTGACTGCCCATGGGTGGGGACCTCAGTCCCACTGTTTCCATTTGGGAGCTCATGGGTTTCCGACATCCAAACAACCCTCCCCGTCCAAGGTGTTTACCCCCCACATGTGTCATATACTGCCCCTGTATGAGTCTTGTTTGTCTTGTCTGTTAACCTACCCAACTTACCTTCCCAAATATACCTACTACGCCTCCCCAACATCCCACTCTCATCTAAAAAAAGAAAAATAGGGCAATATATTCCCACAAAGAAATCTCGCCCCATACATAGCTGTCCATTTCACACATGTATGTCCACTGGACATATGTAATCCAGTCGAATTGGCATCACAGCTTATTATTGTTGTCCTCACCCCCACCCAGGGGTTCGAGTGTCCAAATCTACATCCAAATTCAGTGTATATGCATAGCTGTTGCTGCAGATGAAATGAGGAGCTATGGACCTTCCCTACGCCCTTCCTGCACATCCCTGGCTTTTTTCCCTACTGTCTTTCCCCTCTTTGAGCCCCTTTTTTCACCACTGTCCTATCAACCCCTTTTTCTTTTCTTCTAAGGAAATTAGCATGTGGGTAAGCGGGAGTAAGCACTTTTAAGCAGCAGTAAGTGGGTTTAAGCCTGTTTGCACAGGGGTAAGCACTGCCTAGACAGGTTAAGCAATATAGAAGCTGAGTGTAAGACACTGTAACCAGAAGTTAGCACTACTTATTTCTGCATAAACTGGCTTTCATCTGCTTTAAAGTGCCTTAATCACTCTGTATCCAATGGCCCGTGTTCTGCCCAGCAACAAAATAAACAGCCTCTGCAAGGGTCAAACCCAGGATCCTGCACACCATACACAAAGAGATTTACCACTAAGCCATGGCAAACATACATAACTCTGATGTTTTCACAAACATATCATCCAGCACAATCAGTCAACAATACAGGAAATGTAGTAATATCATACCACACAACCTCTGAATGCAATAATTCTGGATCAAGTGTGCCAAAATGTGGGTACAAATAGGGATATATGTCAAATACTGCTCTTATACACTTAAAATGTTGCTAGTTAAACAGTTATATGTATTAAAACACATATTTTGAAGGAGATGAAGTCTGAAACACAAAAGTGTTGGCACTAGTTACTGACTTCAATCCTGAGATCTTCCATGTCAATTACCAAGAGAATGAGGTACAGGCCCAAATTATGAGCCGAACATGCATGGACATATGGACAGATATATATTTGTAAATGTGGACAGATAGACAGATATATATATATATATATATATATATATATATATATATATATATATATATATATAAACTCACAAATAATCATATAACATCAATTGTATATAGATAGATAAATATGTTCATATGTATGTAGATATATATATATATAAAAAAGAAAAAAAAATATATATATATATATATATATATATACATATATATATATATATATATATATATATATATATATATATATATATATATATATATATATATATATATATGTGTGTGTATACAGACAGAAATGTGTATATCATTTCCACATGGGAACAAAATCCTGAACCACTCACTACAACATAACAGACCATAAGCACTGTTAATGGGGGTGGGGGCTCAAATGAAGGCTACCTGGAAATTAGTGCTATGTTACCCCCCTCCACAGCCCTAACAGATATGCTGTGCAATTCAATATCCAGCACATGCAGTTCTTGACTTCAGGACCTTCCACAACACAGCTATAATGCTTTAACAGTAATCCAATTCACCTGAAAACTCTCATGGCAATATCTGTAACATATCATGCAGACAAGTCATTCTACTGTAGAGAATGTACAATGTGGAAGGAGTACACATTTCAATGGTTCAGATATGCACACGCATTCTATACATTGAGAAATATGTTCAGGTGTATATATAAATAAATAAATATATATATATATATATATATATATATATATATATATATATATATACATATATATATATATATTTATATAGGTACATACACATATACAGGGACAAAAGGTATTAGTTGCCATACATATGTAGAAGTAGTGCGGAAATACTGGGTGCAAACTATATACCTCAGCCACAAGCCTTGTAACTGCCACCTGGGAAATGTGTAGTGTGGCAACCATTCCCACAAATTAGAATACTTACATTAAACATACACCCACTCACAATTCAAAGGGCATGACACCACACACAGGTATGCATGCACAGAAAACCTTTATTTGTGTACTATACAATAATGTATGCCATTACTTATAGCACATACATTTTGAAATATGTAATCAGTAATGAATGCAAGGCCCGCACAAAACAGTAGATGCAGGCAATGTGAATACATACCACACTATGTTGTCCAGGCCAAGACCTTCAAGTAGTGCAACAGTAGACAAAGGATTTGCCTTCAAGATAAGTCACAATCAACAATAACAGATGTAGTTCAGCAGCCTCCAATTACACCCTGTAGTCAATCCCTAGGGGGAAATGTATTAGCTGTGGTAATATCAATGTATCTGTCACATGTATGGATCCTGACCAACATATTTTGTGGGAGTTCATGATATGACCGGGATGATAGCAGGAATGCTAGCTGTAAATAATGATAGGCCATTACCTAACAACCCCTAACTGTATCACAGCAGGACAAAGCCTGCCATACATGTGGAGGACAGAGGCAGGAACACAGGGCCATATTTGCAATATTGCTGTTACACACCCTGGAAATTGCTGGTGTTACAGCATTTGTTGCAACATACCTTTATGCCATGTACTGATAGCATGCAACAGACAGACTGCCAGTGATATATCTAGGATAAGACCTGTGTGGTGCACAGACAAAACCAAACAGATAATCCACTGGCCATAATGCGGATAGGCCTACAGTTGAGAGCTATGCAGACAGACTGCATTCCATCCTAAACTACTATGTACACAGAAACACTGCAAGACCAGCAATATACAATGCATATAACAGCACTACTCATTCTGTCTGTAGGTCTGGAACCTTGCACAAATGTGTAGTTGGCCTGTGTCTGCAAGTCCTGCTGTAACAGGTATTGCAACCTGCTGTCTGTAACACTGCTGCCCACATACAGGAAGGATGGCCTCCATACTGGAAAGGTTAAGGGACAATGCCCACATGAATCAGTATTTGATAGTACTGGGTTGCCATGACAGTGGTTATCCGAAGTACTACACAGCAGGTTGCATGCGGTTAGCAACTATTGCACACTGATTGGTGCAGAGCCCATCACCTGATCATGTGCATCACCTACAAAAGCCATGCTGCAATCCATTCAAACCAGAGAGAGAGAGAGAGAGAGAGAGAGAGAGAGACAAAACCAAAATACCTTAAACAACAGAAGGCTGTCACAGCTGTCAGAAAAAAAACTTACAGGTATGTAAAACATATATGTATTTAATTGAATGTAGTATGTGGTATAGATTAATAGGATATATGATGTGGAATGATTTATATGTGCCATCTGTAGTTGTTCCTGTAATGATGTTCTGCTGAACAACTGCTCTGGACAATACTGTCTGTCAGTGTAGGCAGTGGGACATACCTGCCAACTGTGCAGATCAGCAATGAATGACCAAGATGTAAGCCATAATATCTATGTTTGGCATGTTAGTGTGGGCAATAACTGGTGGTGGAAGTACTGCCATCATGATAGACACATGTGTAGCACACCACTTGCAGGACAGTCATGTTAATGTGTAATGTAGCATGCACAAATGCCATAGGTGTATAATAGGCTTACCAGCAATCTCTCACCATATATACCACCCTAATGTTAGTCTGTGTTCACATGTGACACCTGTCTGTGTTGCAGCAAGGCAGAAGAGTGCAGCTGTGAATGAGAGTTACAGAATGTGGACCAGATGTCTATATGCCCCCCACCTATAGATAAATATATGTGTGATATATAATTAGACGTGTATGTCTACAGATATACAGACAGGCATATAGGTTTAGGTATATAAACAACCCACAAAATATATCTACACATATATGTACGTATATATATATATATATATATATATATATATATATATATATATATATATATATATATATATATATATATATATATATATATATATATATATATATACTGGCACTGATAATGGCATGCAGGTGAAATAGTCTGTAACAGGCCAGCAAAGATAGTGCCCCCACAGGGAACATGGCTAAAAACACATAGCACAAAGCATGGTACAAACACATAGCACAAAGCGTGGTACAATACAACATATGTCCCAATGGTAGGTAAGCTGTCGACATACCAGTTGCATTGTGTGAACGGTTTGTTGTAGCTGATATGGTGGGAGGAGACAGAGATGTGTATTAAGAACTATGGTAACCCTTCTGTATGAGCTGCTCAGACCTGTTTCTATCTTTATGTCTTCCAGGAAAGATGGCTCAGACCAGACTGCCACCATTCAGTGCCACAGAAACTGATGTAATTATTGAACACATGATACAGCACTACCAACTGCTTTTTGGCCAGACAGCCCATTATCAGCAGGAGAGGACTGCCCTGTGGAATGATCTAGTCCACAGGGTCAGTGATGTCAGCCTGCAGAACCACAACTATGAGCAGTTCCGGTATCATTGCTCTGACCTGCTTCACCATGTACATCGGTGTGCAGCTGCCATTTGGGGGGACCACCTCACAACAGAGGGGGCATGCTGCCCATCCACCCTCACACATGTGGAGGAGTTTCTCAGCAGCCTTGTGGCACCTGCCCATCTGGAGAACCAACAACTGGCAGGGAGCATTGTGGAAGTGGGTGCCACTGACACACTGGCTGAGCAGGTAAGGCCTGAGGGAACATCAGTAGACCACTCTTGTGTATGCATCTGCATCTGTACAGGTACAGAATGCATATCTGAGATGTTACATACATAATCTGTTGCTGTGTAGTAGTAATTAACAGTTGCACATAAGGTGTATTATTGTGGACTTCTACTGTTGATGTACCATAATGCTGCACTCACCCTTTATGAATGCCACAGCTGTGGCCACTGACGTCAACTCTCTCACACTCTTATTTAGGTCCCTCCAGGATACCACCAAGGCAGCAACCTGTAGCTGGTGAGTATGGCTTATGTTCATGCTTGACAATACACTGGGCATGTAATAGCTATGGGATATTCCATGCACACATCTAACACACCTACCCATACTGCATGCTGTACATGTTCATGTTTTGTTGCTGTGAAATGCACTGCATCACAGTGGAGACATGATGGGGAATCGGAAGGGTGCATCAGACACATGCAAGATAACTAACATCCTTTCATTGTGAAATGTGTCCACAGGGATGAGAAGTATGGCAGGACACACAGCCTAGAGTAGGGACATGTGTGAAACAACACCCTCATATGGTGCTTCAACTGTAAATATACCTGTATTAAAATAGCAACCGTTACAGATCGACACTATGTCATAACATAGTACTGTGGTCCACATAATTAGCTGGTAGTAGGCTGTTGCACGTAGTGTCCCATTCTTGGGACACTGCAGAATGACACATGTGCAGGCCATAGTTGTCAAGCATCTGCAGAAAGGCTGGAGTTAGGGAGGGTATGCATGCCATCATGACAAAGCAATGCACTGCAGCAGGGATACTACATATGCTAAGAATGGTTGTATCTGCACACAATCAGGTTAAGTAACTGTAGTAGATGTAACCCTGACTCCACAGCAATAGTGATAGCAGTGTGTGTGCTCCAAGGGATGTGCACATGAGTAGACCTTGCAACCATGCAGAGATGTGGGACATGTGTAGGGCACCCCCCATATCCATGGTAAGGTATGGTGGTTGTCAGTGTAATAGTCTTGTATTGGTCATACATGTACCACTGATGTTGTGATCTGTAAAGCAGACATCAGGCATTCGCAAATGACATCTGTTCACATATCATCCCAGGTATGAGTTGCTCTAACACATAGGGGCTGTGAGCATTGGAGCTGACATAACTGACACTGTACTACACATGCAGCAATGGTTTGTACACCTATGAGGTATGGTGCACAGTAAAAGGCAGGGTGCAGAACAGGTCCACAGTTATACTTTGTACATGGGTGCAGTGTTATCAAGGGGAAGGGCCATCACATACCAACACAGCCCATGCATCACACACATGTATACTTGTGCTAGCATGAAGTCACTATAGTTGCTCTGCATGGTGTTGAGTACCATATGTAATGTATGCTGACGGAAGGGTAATGGGAGGACTGTGCGTACAAACATTGTGCAACCTCACATGTAGGTGTGTGGGGGGGGGAGTGTGAAGTGGGTGTGTGTTGATTGTGTCTGTAAGTGCAATCTAGTTGAGTGGAGTGTGGTTGATGCATGTCAGATGTGTGTGTACATGTGTGTCTGTTTGTGTGGGAGTCAATGTATGCACAGGTGATTGCAAGGTTGATCACATGGCAGTACTTCTCCTTGGGATTCTGCCATGCATGTACATGGAGTTACACATGAGACACCAGGGCAAACTGTCTGATATGGGAACATAGGACAGCTGATAGCATAACAAGGTCTGTAGCATGGAACATGCATTGGGAGGGAAAGTACACACCAGGTATACACATCATATTGCCAGCAGCAGATAGATAACCAGCAACCCATGTATGCAGCACTTCTAATGCAATGAGGAATTGCCAGAGAACACCAGTGGGTGTATCCAGATATTACTGCAGTCCACATGACAGGTTGATTGTGCAGCAGATGCGACATGGACTGAGCAAGACTGTAGTATGAGACTCTGGTGTGTGACATATGTAGTGAATGTAGCAGCCTCAACCATATAGAGGCCATGTACACCATGACTGGACATACACACTGTAACACTGGATGACAGCAGTGATGCCATGTACAACCTACTCCACTCAAGTCAGGGAAGTGATGGAGTAATAGGTTATGTGTTGTGATCACACGTGCAGGCATGGAGAGGAAGGATATGTTAATGGGTAGTATTAATGAGTGCTAGCAAGTGCCATGCAGGATGGGGAACATATGTAACGGAATGTGGGACTGTCTGTAAACTCAGGGACAGGGAGGTAGTAAGGTGGACTGTCAGAGTGTGTGTGTGTGTGTGTGTGTGTGTGTGTGTGTGTGTGTGTGTGTGTGTGTGTGTATATGTAAATATGTGTACTGTTATGCAATGATGTACAGGTCTTAAATTGTGTGTTTGTTTTCCCCACAGTTGGCGAGGTGGGTCAGGGTCCCTCCTGCATGCAGTCTGAAGTTGGTGTCCGTACAGACACTGATGATGATGATGATGGTACTGCTGAGGCACAGGTGGGGTTGCCAAGGCCGACACTGTGCCTTCATTTGTCATCACCCTCCTAGCCACCCCAAGCCCGCACGCAGTTACAGTGCCCATACAAATCCCACTACAAGTGGCCATAGCAGAGAGACAGTTGGCAGTTGGTGCCGGTGACCAAGAAAGTGTGGTGTCCATGTCAACTGCGTTGGGTCACAGTCAGCATAGCCAGATGTCCAACAAGGCACCACATCAGCAGATGTACCGTGGTGCTCGTGGAAGGGCCACTGGTCATTATGTCCCTGGCAGAGGCGTCACCACTGGTACCACCAGGAGCATGTTTCAGGCTGTCATGGAGGTACAGGCATGTAAGGAAATGTACACCAAACAGGGCCTGAGGCTGCAGAAGGCTGCTTTCTCATCTGTATGTGACAGCATCTGTGAACTTGCTGCTGCCCTCAGTGAACAGACCGAGGTAATGGATAGATGGTGAGGTGAGATGGTGGACCTCCTCGACCGTGGTATGTCCGTGCTTGAACATGTGGTAGGAGTGGTGTGATGGCCGCATAGATGTAGGCCAGAAACACCAGCAGCTGGCGGTCAACATGAACATGCTAGGACCCCAAGCCACTCCTGTAGTGGCAGTAACAGCCCCAGCAAACCACTGGGGGTGCTGTCCACACTACAGCATGCCTTGTGCACCTAGCCCTGGCCAGTCCCAGGCGGGATATGGTTCCAGCAGACATCTGTCATCATCAGAGGAGAGTAGTACCTCAAGGTCTGTACCTGCACATGCCAATGGAACCCCTAGCAGGCACAGTCAGTGTGTCCATGGCCGGAGGCGGTGAACTGCACACCCTGCCAGGTATGGTCTGCAGCTGTCCAACAACACCTGTATAGGGCAGCCACATGGAAGAACTGTGTGCATGCATACCGACACACTATGCAACCACAACTAGGGCAATGCCATACTGACACACACCACATCACCACACTCTAATCAAAGAATTAAACCCCTCACCCACCCACACACATGGTGTCAAATGTATGGATGACCCTCGGCCTCTGGCAAACTAGCAACACACCCTGTACATATGATGAAACCTGTGCCACATCCCTGTCATCCACAACATTGATGCAGGGACAGGCTAATATGGTTCTGATGCACACAGTGACTGTAGTAGTGTGCTGCAATGTACTGCAGTGTATGATGTTGTCAGGGGTAAGTGTAATGCATACATGTCAGGTAGTGTAGCCATGCAGCTATGATGCATTTCAGCTGTTAGTAACACTGATTGATTGTGATCTCCATAATGTTATCTGTTTGTGTTATAGGTGTACATGTGTCAGCAGGAGGATGATCTGCAGTCATATTCCATAAGGGTTATGGTACTGTGGTGACACCATAGCCGTGACATATCCAGTGTAGAGTTGCACACATGTCACAGGTTTGTATAACAGTTATTGCCTGTGCCACATTGACAGGTGACCTGCTGTGACTTGTATAATCTGCACCCTTATGTCAACCCATCCACATACACACACACACATATACTTACTTGGCAACACTGTGACTAGACCCCTAACTAGGTAGGTAGTGCTACTGAACTGTGTGGCTTTCATTGCACACATCACACCTTGTTTAGGGTGAGGTGTGTACCAGGTTACATGCTACATGAAGAACATCCACAGACATGTACAATATGATAATGGGGGAATTTATTTTTGTATATGGAGAATAGATAGTGTGTCATACCATCATATACACATTGACAGACACATAGAGACCTGGACTTATTGTCACTAACTGACTAGTCTGTGTGTCCAATGTGTTACAGGTAGGCTGCACACAGTATATGTGTAACTGGGCTGTATCCTGTTATCAGTTACCTGTATGGTTGATGGGGACAATGGTCACCAGAAAGTTGTATGTGGGACATATGCCGGGTGTACCATGGTGTAATGACAGTGTACACAGCACCCACATCCCCCAACAGATATTGTACACACTGGAACACATTATGATAGTCTGACATACCCACTATCACACATTCCCCCGATGCAATACAACCCATTGTATATCACAACCATGGTCCCACAGGGATATGCATGTAATGCACACGACACAGGCATAGTAGGGTGTTGTATTGCGATGCGCCACCTATGGGTAGCGACAACACTATCTGTACTACTGTGTGGCAATGTGTAGTGTGATAGGAGTATGTGGCCTCGGAATGGTGCACCCTACAGATATGCAGGCATGCACACATACACACACTTGGCAGACCTCAATGGGTTTCCCATGCCCATCGACCCATATGTACAACACTGTTGTGCTGGTACTGCAAGGCACATGTAGCTGTTAGGGAGAGGAGTGTAACAGGGTACAAGTCATGTCCAATACAGCAGCGGCCACATATGACTATGGCAATGACAGAAATGTCCAACTACAGGTGTACTAAAACACAAACAATGCTATCCTCAGTAATGCACACATATGCATGTCAGTACTGTGGTGCATTGCTGCAGGTGATCATAGCTGTGTACCTGACTATTGTCCATGGAGGGACTGGATGTGTAGGGGGTGTGTGTACATTGGTATTATGCCACCTGCCATGTGCCAGCAGGCAATCTATTGACAGACACCACGTTAGTGACTGGCAAGGTGAGAGTGACATGCATCGGCTAATCATCTGGGTGCCTTCTGCACATGGCCACTGAGGTGATCCAGTTGACATGTATGCAGCATGTATTACAACACATGATTAGTGTCTGTGATGGAGACCTGTACTTAAGCATGTTCAGTTGACTGTGGTAGTGTAATGTAGGTACCTGTGGCATGTGGACCATACAGGGTGATGTCTCCTATATGTGACAGGTAGTACACAGCTGGCCAGACATGTCAGTGTCAATGAAGCATAGATTGTCTGTACATAACCCAGCTGGACACCTGCCATCTGCACATCTGTAGAGGGACTGACAGACACAATTTTGGAGAGTAGCTATGCAGCAGATGAATGTGTCAACAGTTGGATGTTTCACCGCAATATGTATGCCATTACTACATGTTGTAAGCCCTCACTAACATGTGCTGTACAGATGGTACTCTACAGTTACATTTCACATGTCTGGTTATTATCCAGTAGGGGATATATACGGTGACACAGCCCACACACCTGAAATACGACAGTGAGCCCTCAGAGTGCAGCTATGCCCGCAGGTGTGCTTGTTGTCAGTAGTAATGTTAGCACTCTACCCTTCCCTGTGACAGCATTGTCAACAGTAGTAACGCCATGTTACACTACATGCCAGTGTGACAGCATGTACCCTGGGTTTCTACCCCTGCATGTAACACATTTACATGGATAACAGTGCTGTGCAGGTCTCATATACTTGTATGTCCCAGACATGACACTCAATACTCTTTGCTACTGTAATGACAGCACACAGACGCATGCACTGTACATGGCAGTACATACACATATTATAGATGCCATTTCCCAGGGTCTGACATAGCCTTGTATGTTACACAGAGATAGCCTCTGTCTAGACAATATGCCACAGTGTATAGCTGGAGGATTTCTAGACGGTCAGCATAGGCTATCTCCTTTAGGCCTGTGATTCTTATAGAGAGGTATTTCCACTGCCTTTCCAGCTGCAACAACTGTCTTGTAAGGTACATACCAAACAGAGCATTGTACTCTATACTGGGTGTAATGAGGGATGAGTACAGTGGGAAAATTACCTCCTTTTTTCTGAATGCAAAGCCCTCAGTGATGAGATGTTCCAGATAGAAGGATTTCCTTACTGTTGTGGCAATGGGATTAATGAAGTTGAGACCACTCTCCACATGTGTCCCTATGTCTGTCAACACACTTTCAATGTTTAGTGTACTGCCACCCATTTGGTAATTCATGGGTACATGATATTTCCAAAGGGGATAACTATACATTACTTGGCATTAAGCTTGAGCCCATGGCTCTGGCACCAAGCATCTGTTTATGTAAAGCCATGTTGTAGAATATCCACATAATTTGTGGATGCAATAATGGCTCCCAGTTTGCAGTCATCTGTGAACTTTTTAGCCAGAATTCCATAGTGTTGGCCTGTACTTTAGGGAAGTAAATGCCAAACAAGAGCTGTCCCTGGACTGACCCTGAGGTACTCCAATTGTCACTTGTCTGGAGCAGGGATTGGACTTGGCTACTTTTACAGTCTGGTTTCCATCAGAACGTCAGTTGGCAACCCACTGAGTGATGCAGGTGTTTATGGCCAGCTTTGGAAGTTTAACTATGTCTTTAGAGTGGGGGATGTTGTCGAAGGCCTTCGCCAAGTCTAGATAGGCTGCGTGGACCACCTTACCCTCTTCCACAGCTCTGGAGACTAAATCAAAGTAGTCAATCAGGTTCAGGAGACAAGATCAGCCCTTCACAAGCCCAACCTGGGTGGGATCCAGTGTTTGCTAGTTGCCAATGTCTTTGTTTATAAGTTGCATGATAATGCATTCCATGCCCTTGCAGATCAGGCTTGTCAGACAGAAGGGACGGTAGTTCCCGGGATCCAAGGTGGATTCCCCCTTGTGGAGTGTGATAGCTGTAGCTGTGTGCCATTCAGTGGGATTGAAGCCTGAGGTGAGACTATGAATAAACATGGCACTTAGGTGAGATGCAGGTTTACTTTGTAGTTCATGTAGTACACAGTCTGGGATATCATCTGGTCTCATGGATGCTATATTCCTAGTGGATATGGTGGTTTCCACCTGTGTTGCCCTGATTACTGGAATTTGGCAATCTTTTGGTGCTGAGATGGATCCTTTAGGGGATGAGAAGAGGGTGAATGTGGCACTAAATCAATCTGCCCAGATAATGGCAAACTCCTTGGAATCAGTATATTTAATGCCATTCTATTGTAGCTCAGAGCAGTTCTGAGCATTGCCATTTAGATCCTGGACATAACTAGAATATCTTGTGGTTGTCTTTGGAATCTATGGCAATTATATTTATGTAACAAGCTGTGGTAGATTTTGAGGGATATCAGCTACTTACTGTGGCTGGTGAGGGAGCAGTTTGCATTTTGGGATTATCCTTTTTTCTGCAACAGTGTCTTCCTTCTGTTGAATAGTTTATTCACGGCAGTGGAGCACAAGATTGGCTTCCTTTTTTGGAGGTCAGTGTCTCAGTTCTATTTGGGATGGCAAGTGTCTTAGTGTAGGATTCACCATTTGCACTTTCAGCTCCCATCTCCATGGGTGTCATGAAGTTTGTCATTAAAGACTTGAGTAGCATGGCGTTGGCTTTGGAGAGGGTTTTTATGGAGGTTTCCTTACTGGTGGGTGGGGGTAGGATGTGGATGACAACAATGATTACCTTATGGTCAAACCTGACCTATGAGGGGTTGACCACTGGTGTGGAGCACCTTACTCCCATGGTGGTAATGACCAGGTCTAGGATATTGGAGACTCTGGTTGGACAATGAATTAGTTGATCCAGGAGGTTGGAATGTATAAATTCCAGGAACCATTGGTAAACGGTGCTGGTACATGAGTTGTTTTCCCACTTTGGCAGAGTAGTTGGAATCACCCAGTATTATGGTGTTTGTTTGTATCTTAATATTGTCCAGTATGTTTATAATGGTGTAGTGAGAATCTTGGGCCATGAAGGGGGATCTGAAGCAAGCTACAAATTGGATTGCAGTCTTACCTAGTGTTAGTTGCATCTGGAGATTCTCAGATGTATTGTGTTGGAAACTAGGCTGGATGTGTGAATAACCTTGGTGAATATGGACACTCCTGCACCTGTAGTGTTGTGGTCTTGTTTTTTTTGCCCAAAATGTGTGATAAGGGTTGCAGCCAGGTATTACAGATGTGCTATGTGGAGCGTTGAACCAGGTCCCAGTTACTGCACAGATATCGATGTTCCCCATTTGTAGGTGTGCCTCAAGAGAGTGCCTTTTTAGGTTTAGACCTAGCATTGAGTCGCATTTACGTCAGCTTTGCATGCTTGTATCTGTTACAGTGGTGGTTTTGTCCTTTGAACCTTGCCTAGATAAGGCACTATCGGGGTGCCAAGAGCTGTAGCCAGTAACCTGAATCCCAGGGACAACAAGTGCAGACCATCTCTGGCAAAGCATCGTGGTTTGTACATCATGTTGTCCCAGGCAGACAGATACTGGATCCCCTTTGAATGACATCAGATGCTTAGCCACTTGTTGAAGTCATTGCTGTGTATATGTATATGTGTGAGTGTTTATATGTATCTATATGTACATATATATCTCCATATATGTATGTGGAGCTGTATATGTCCATATATGTATGTGGATATGTATATGTGTATATATCAACATAGATATGTGGATATATGTGTACACATATATGTTTACTATATGTCCAGAACATGGAGTAGAGTCCTACCTCAGTACCAATAGTCCCAACCCTGTAGTGCAAGGGGATGTCATGGATGTATTACGGGTATATATGTAGACTGCTGCTACTGTCATAGGGGTGTCTTAACAGACATATTGGGTGTGAGAGGTCACATCTGCTGTAGACATATGAACCATTGGCTACAGACAGACATCCTAGGGGCAGCATAGTACAGTTCCACTGCTAGCACAGTAATGATCCTGTGGACTACAGCAGGGATATGACCAATATATGTGGGCAGTCTGGCACTCTGTGGTCAGTCGAGAAGTGTACACATGTCCCCTTCATGTGAGACATGTGAACCATGCCGCCCAGTGTGGATGTTACTAGCCATGCATGTATGTGGGTATATCACAACAATACTGGGTTACATATGCCCACACAGTGTATGCACGCCCACACGCCAGTCTGTCCAGACACATAATACCTGGTGGTGCTGAGTTCACATACTACCCAGTAGATAATGATATACATCTGTACAGCATACCACTGCTTTGTCAGAAATACACAACAGTTATGCTGGCCTGGCAGCAGTATGTCTTGCAAATAAGTGGACATAACAGCAAACTGGGCATTTACAATAGGCTGCTAAGCATGTCACAAAGCACTGGGTAAACTGCAGGCAGACTGCCACAACACTGAAATACATATTGTATGGGGGAATACACATGTGCTTGCAATTATAGCAGGCTCAACACACAGGTCACAGCGTAGCAGACACCTGTGAGAAAATGCATACCCACATCCAATGTCAATGCAGCCACAGCCACATATGATGCACAAGCTTAACACTGGAGCAGCATGTAACATCAGATAGAACAGGACAGAGAACAATGGCATCTACCATAGTCTGTACAGAGCCCATGGATTGTAAGCGCAATACACATACAGTCGTCAATCATCCTAACTCAGGGGTGTGCAACCTGTGGATCTGGAGCCACATGTGTCTCTTCATCCTTGCTGTAGTGGCTCCTTGTATCTCTGATGATTAATGGACACTCTACTGCACAACACACACACACACACACACACACACACACACACACACACACACACACACACACACACACACACACACACACACACACACACACACACACACACACACACACACACACACACACACACACACACACACACATCAAGCAATCCCAACAGAGGAACACAATTATGGACATATGTTAGGTATTGTTGTTATACACTTAGTTATATTATATTTAGTATAATATATATGAAACCATATATGGTCTGCTATCTTAGTTTTAGAAGTCAGATAGCTGCTGTGCCTCCCGATGAATTTAGTTTGGTGGGTGAGAGGTCAGGAATGGCTCTTTGGATAGTGAAGGCTGCAGAGCCCTGCCCTACATACACAGACCACAGTACTGTACACACACACACAGAATGTCCAAGTAATGTTCTCAGAAACAGCCCCTACTACATACAACATGTCCAGCAGTATGTTATCTGACTGGCTTGTTATCAGGTATGATGTCAATAAATAATGGTGTACAGACCATATGCACCATATATATGTGGGCTTCATTTGCACAAAACATGTGTGCACCTATGCAGTCTAGAGGTCAGTGAATGTAACAGTGTTCTATGCCCCTGTAAGTCAGTGTATGGGGGGTATGCACCATAAGTATCCTAGGGTGTTACAACATGTGACAACTACCATTAGTAAGCTGCCTTAAGGTATGTGGATGTACATTACCATACATTTTACCTTGTG